>NC_050180.1:10119415-10201915 GCF_008315115.2 Sander lucioperca
AACCTCTGAGAATCATTCTGAATTCACACCAACCCACATGGACCCATGCCTTCTGGACTTTCCCTTCACACATTCTTTCATATAACTTGCAACAGTATGTTGTGAAACTAGGATATGCTAATCCATGACACCTTTTTCTGCTTGCCAAGCAGTGGACTGGGATTCCCAGAAGTCACAACTGAGAATCCATTTTAGGGAAATGGACAGAATTGAAGTGAGGAAATGAACAGACAGTGTGTCTACCTGACTGGAAACTACCTGCAGAGTTCTTATGTCATAGCATGTTAAGATGAATTTGTAGGGCTATGTTTATGTGATGCCACTCTTTTCAAACATCTTAACTTGGCATTACAGTGATGCGTTTATGAAGCTGATATTCTACTCATAGGTTGTATGGTCATCTCCTGATCGGCAGTCTTACTACTAACAGCTAGATTTTCGACAGGTTGCATGACCCCTTGTGTGCCAAAGTTTTATTTCTTCAAGTTTATTTCTTACCTGACACTACTGGGTTTAGTCATTGAATGGGAAAAAGTAAAACACAAATACATTCATATGAAAACGTTTTCGAGTGTGTGTTGCAACAGAGCTGTGAATCCAGTAGAGGGTAAGGTGATCCTTGCGCTGCGTCAAGGGAAGAACTTGTCTGCTGGCCTGACGACAAGCACTACTGGCCCTGTCCACACCTTGCCAACACACTGCATCCTCTATCACTCTCTCTGGTTCTGTTGATTTGATGAATCATTTTATGCATTCATTTCTTTCATTTCATTACTTTCTTGTTTTTTCGGCACTATCTCTGTGTATCTGTCATTTTTGCCACCTGTTCATTCATAAGTTTCCCTTCCTTCCTTATACTTTTTTTTGTTTTACCCATTTTTTGTCCTTCTTTTCATTTCCTTTCCTTTCCTCTCTTCTCTCCACACATTGCCTTTCTCCACTCCCTTTTCCCCCTCTCTGTCCCTCCAGGGGCCACGTGGGATTCACTTTGGGGAGTTAAGCGATGCAGACCAACTGCCTTGAGACTTGAGACCCCCCACGCATAAATCTGTTTTTCTTTTTTTAAACGAAAAACGGAAAAAAAAAATCAGCAATATCAGTGTTTTTGTGAAGGTCTCCCCAAAGCAAATCTCCTCTAAAAGCCCCTCGAAATAAGGTCAGGCCAGGCCATTGGACGCACACCACAAACCAATAAGATCCTCTATTTGACCCAATTCTAAAAAAAAAAACATGTTGATACTGAATTGAAAATCAACTTAAAAACTACTGTAGAAAAAAACCTTCAAATCTAAGATCCACTTTGAACTTATATTGCAAGTAACCTCCAATCAAATCTTCACAAATAGAAACTGTGCTATTTTAAACACGAGGAGTCTTTGCAGGAAGTCACTGCTCACTTTCACCTTGTTTACCACAATATCAGTTTCTAAGGATTCCTGTAATTATAATGTCAGGCATATGAAATGATGGCTCAGCAGCCAGCTAGGGATAAAATTAAAATGAAATGTGACATAATAAAATCATTACCATATTTGCAACTTGTGCTGCCCTCTGCAAACGTGGCTTCTGTATTTTGGAGACGGTCCTCCCCTGAGAATGGCGCACGTAAGTCGTTTGTTCAAGTAGCAATTATGAGTCATATTTCCATTTATAGTGGCAACGCCCTCTAGTGGCTGTAGTAATTATGACGGAAGCAAGCAAGAAGTAAACAGACAGAGAGCTCTATGTTGCACCCGGCACAGTGCAGCGCAAAGCCCGACGGAAGTGTCTTTGCTAGTTTAAGACTGACGCAGTTGTCAATTTCCCGTCCAGCACCTGCGTCGTTTAAATAGCAAATGCACCTGCGCCCATCTTTGCGCCCATGGGCGTGCTGGTCTTACAGGGAGGTGTGTTCAGGTGAATTCTTGGCATATTGCTATCTTGAGGCAGCGGGAAGTGATCGCGCCATTGACCAACAAAAACCTGGTCTAAAGTCAATAATGTAGCATTTCATTGTTATTTTAACAGCAAATTAGTAAAATGCGCCTAGGCTTATGCACAGCGCGCGCACACTATGCTTGTTACACACACACAGGGAAGCGCAGCAGCGCACAAACATGCAAAAGATTACAAATGCAAAAGATTACAAATACAAATATTACGGTGCAACTCCGCCATCATAATAGCAATGCGCCAAGGTACTTGCTTACTTACTTATAAGCGCAACCGGAAGTGAAGTAACGTAACAAATATCAATCATTTTACGTTGACATGCAAAACCGCGACTGTTATGGAAAACGATCCTGTGGGTCGTATTAGAGGGAAGAAATAAACAACCTATATCGTCGCATGTTTTGGAGGACTTGTTGGTGTTTTGTTGACCGTTTTTAACACCTTTAGAACACTACAAAATAATATCAAAATACTCCATGCTGTACACTTTGTTTTGATGTTAATAAAGTGCATGTGTGAATGTGTGTGTCTGTATGTGCATGCATCAGTTCAGGCTCAGTAATGTTAGGACATCCAAAGTAATCACCAAGATGTTACCGGTCTGCAGAGCTTTCTGCCGATCCTCCTGATTACCACTTTACTGCCTCTTTCCTCCTCCAATTCATCTTTGAGGTTAATGGCACATAGAGAATGTGGTGATCTCAGAGGGACCAACGGCTCTGCATCCATCAACCTCTCCTCACTTCTGCGCATATGCATGTGTGCCTAGGAATTAATGTTTGTGTATGTGTCTGCATGCCGGAGAGTTAAAAGATGTCTTTCTGAGTGCATAGTTGGAAGCTCTCTTCTGTATATTCATTTTTTTTTTTTTTAACCTGCACATAAGTGTGTGTAGTGTCAACCTGTTGGCACCTCCAGACTCCAGGGATGTTGCTGTGGCTGTATTCCGTCCAGTTTTTCACCACTGTCCAATTTCCTGTTCAAGATCTCTCCCAGCTCACCGATCAAGTTTCCTCTTCTCTTCTAGTGTCATAAACTTAGAGCAAATGCAGAGTTAGACATATCTAATCATTGGAAAAACAATATTCTACTTAATAGCAAACCCCCTATACAACGACAAAATAAAAACATTCACTCTTCACCTGACCCACAGCTATCAAAGTGTCTCACGAACAGACACATTCACGCACAGAGAGTAAATATTTATGTTTGCATACATCACCCATGGACTGGCCATATTTATCTGTAGCGCAGCAGATATTTCATCTCCGGTGTGGGTACACAAGCACTGAAAACACTTGGCAATGCAAACACACACACAACACACATACACACTCCCTGTGGCCTCATCAATAAGCCATATTACTGAGCAGGTCTTACGGGAAGCCACAGTAAATTAGCGTGTCAACAGTTAACATGGGCTGCACTGACACACTCATTTACTGCTGGAGCAGAGCAGAGACATGCTACAGACAAACAAACACACACACACACACACACACACAGTAGCAGAGTACAGATATAGACAAACAGATCTGAGACACACACATACACACATGGAGCTGACAACATACATATATGTTCCCGTGTTTCTGAAGGAAACTCTGTGTATTACCCTGCTGTGCATGAGTGTGGACATTTTAGGCCGGGAGCCAGGTCCACTCCTCAGGATGTTTTTTGCTACCTTTTTTTCACTATTATTTCCTATTATCTTATACCTTGGGCCATCACAAGTTGATAACGACCACCCCCAACTCAGCCCCGTTTGGTCTCAGGGGCCAAAAAACACCCTTTTTGGGAAAAGCTTTTGGCGGAATGATGTAATTGTGAATATTAAGGTACTGCAGCTACATAAATGGTCATATAACCCTACAATTTTGCAAGGTGTATCCTGACACATAGGGGGAACTAGCAGAAAAAGATTCTGGGTATTGCTGCCTTTTTGCTGTCAAATATCACCCTCAACAAACCCCAAAAGACAAAAAAATGTCTGTCCGCCTGACAAATTGTCATCTAAAGTGATCATTTTCAAGCATTGTGTTATATATATCACTGGCTCAAATGTACATGAAAGACTTACCAAGTTTATAAGCTTCAATTTAAGTCCAAGATGACCTTTCTAGCTAGAGGATTTCAGCTGGTATAACCAAAGCTCTCCACTGTTCCTCAAATCAATTACACACATAAACACACTAACCAACCAACACACTAACCCAGTGGTGTAGTCTAATGTATTGTAGTTGGTATACTGTAGCACTTTTTTTTTTGTGGGGTCTGGGTGTCCTCCCCCAGGGTTATTTTGAGCACCAAAGACTAATATCCTGCATTCTGATACACTTTTATGCACCAATTTATGGTGGGAATACCTTTATTTATCGTATGAGAAGGAAAACACAGATGATATTAAAAAAATATCAAAAATATAATATAATGGAAATATAATGGAATATAAAGCAGTAAGGGGGCTTTCACATCAGGGACCTGAGCCTGGATCACAAAAGTTGACCCCAAAGCAACGAAGACAAAATAAAATAGGCTACTTATATTTGTCTTAAATGTGCGGTGAAGGGAGGATACTGGTGTTAGTGTAGGCGGAGCATTGGGGCCCGGTCGCTACGCACACACTATACACTACACACTACACACTACGTACTACACACTACACACTACACTACGCACACACTATGCACACACACTACACACACACTACCCACTACACACTATGTACTACACACTACGCACTGTGCTCAGCGAGGAGTGGGTCAGTGAAAGATGAGAAAAGTCTCCCTGCATGTTCTGCAGTGTTAGTTTTGTTTGCTGTCACGTTACTCAACCCCGTATTTGTGAATACAAATATCTGAAGTGAAAGTTGTGTCACAAAAATATATGTTGTTGCGTATCATTGCACATTTTTAAGTGGGTAGACTACATCACTGCACTAACCAACCAACACCCTAACCCTTCATGTCACATCCTGAAGTTATTCAGCAAAGACAATTTGGAGGTAACTTGATCTATTTTTCTGTTTATGGAAAGATATTGATTCTATTGGGAGATTGGTGTCCTATATTTTTCTACATGTAAGGCGCCCACTCTACTTATAGATTGATTCAAGTCAAACTCAGGGTCTGGGACATATTCTGCTGGGATCTGTGGAATAACCAGTAATTATGAAGCGAGCCAACGTCATATCCTGACTGCCCATGCCAAAGGAGAGTTTGTAGAAGCCATGTGGGAAATGACAAGTGGCCGAGGCGGACATACAGTGAAGCAACAAAGAGATCTCAGACCACGTGAAATCACTCGGTCTGAGGAGCAAGTGCAGCAAACAGTACAAGCTTTTCAGAGTTTTATCAACCCATTTCAGCTTGAGACTTCTCATCCCTTGACAAGTTTGAGTTCAGGAGCAGCTATGCCAGAAGAGGTGCGCTATGATGTGCCGAATGCCCTGAAAAATGGCAAAACTCAAAAAGAGTTCATCCGTGATCAACTTCAAACTAAAAAGGTCCTTTTCTTTGAACCCATCAAGAGGAACAGATTCAGGACAATGTCGTCTACCACACCTAAAAGAAAGCTTGTGGCATCAAACCAGAAAGTGATCCAGTACAAGGCCACAAGTGGGTTTATCTTTCAGATATTCATCAAATCACAAGAACTTAAGTCACAAATTAGCCTCTCTGACCTAATGACCTATCCCTTGACTCTGACGCCATACTCCATTTCAACAATCTTTTTTGCAAAAAAACAACAAAGCAAAAGGAATTAATCACATGATCAAAGATGCTGAGAATGCACAACTTCCTTCTCCAAGCCAATGTGCTCTCATTCAAGATGGAAATTCCTCATTCTACATGTGTGATGCACCACGGACAATGAAGACTATATCAGAGCGCACCTTCAAAAGTCTACCTGCTGCAGCTGAAACAGTATTCAGCACAGACACTTACATTGACCGTCTTTATTCACCAAAATCAGCTGAGAGAGATCGCAGAGGTTGTGGTGAATGTTTTATAGTTAATGGGCTGAATGGTCATCGACCCACTGATTGGAATGGTTTTCTCACAAATGATGAAAACAAGAAGGCTCTCATTCATTTACTTCTGGATCACTGGAGCTCTCATGTATGATGGAAGACATCCGAAGGCCTGTCATTTTCATAGAGGCTGGTCAAGTTTTCAAGCAGTGACGGACTGGCCATCTGGAATTTGGGCAAATGCCAGAAGGGCCGCACCCCTATGGACCCCTATGGGCCGATACTGATAAAATTATTTTATGCATGCAGCCGCAAGGTGCGTGGAAAGATTAACTCGAAAGGCAGAGTTACTAAACTAGGTTGTTGACAAAAACAACCGAGCAAAAGACTCTGACATTTTCCTCCTGTATTATACCAAGTCATCAACTGTCAACATCATCTTTGACATGGGAGATAGACTAATCAACATCAACCAGAGGCCTGTACTACGAATCAAGATCAACATGTCCAGGATTTCTTTCAGTTATCCGGCTTCACTAACCCTAACAACCGCGGTCCCGCATAACCTGTATCACGACGCTGGTTATCAACTAGTTCAGTCAATCCAGGGTTTCCCAATCCAGCGGCGCGCACGTTCACGTAAAAGAGGCGGTGTTTGCGCACCACGACCAATCGCAAACATCTAGAGCCGCATATTTTACATAAGAGCAAACTATAATTCTACATAAATATGAAGAACACAGACACGGTTTTACAGGCAAAACGCAGGAAGGAAAGCTGGCAAAAACGCCGACGCTGTTATGCGTAAATCACAACGTTTAGCTTATCAATATCCAGTGGTGTAGTCTACATGATAGTAAGCTCCAAGATTTCCATATACCCACTTAAAAATGCCCAATGACACGTAACAACATACTTTCCATTTGATATATTTTGAATTATCATCTGTGCTTTTTTCTTCACATAGGCTCAATGGAGGTAGTATTTCACCATAAATTGGTGCATAAAAGTGTATCGGAATGCAGGAAATGAAGTCGTTGATGCTTAAAACTTCCCTGGGGGAGGACACCCAGACCCCCCACTATGATATGCCCCCCTCCTCCCCCAAAGGCAGATTCTGGCCAATATACAGTACAGTACGCCACTACAATACATTAGACTAAACTGGTCACTTCCCCATCAGTCAGGCACAAGATCTGACCATAATTACACTTTTGCTTTCCATAAACTGTCGTTGCTTTAGGCTTTTATTTCAGTTGCAACCCTGGCAGTGGTACGCGATCGTGAGAGAAAATAAAAAAACATAAAAACATAACTCAAACCGATGTGCGTATTGGCAACACACGGCTGAAGAAGCCGACAAATAGCCTATATGTAATTCCCTCCGATGAAAATCTATATCTTTCATAAAGATACCCATCAGGGAATGTTAACGGGGTTGTCGCTCTCTAAATGTTTTAACTTTTATGAGCGCACCTCTCTCTCTCTCCGCCCACCGAGCTCCACCAGATCTTCTAAGAACGGTGACGCCGTTATCAACCGAGTATTGATTGGTCAGCAGGCGGTGCTTTAACACCGGTTGATCTCTAATCTCCAACATAACCTGCTCCCGACCAGGTTAGGCGTTCAGGATAAATTACCACGGCGATTGAACCCGATAACAACTAATCCGCCTTCGTAGTACAGAAAACCCTGGGTTGAACCTGAAGTTAGCTCGTTAACGCCAAATCTCGCTTCGTAGTACAGGCCTCTGGTGGCTGGAGATTATTCACAGGAACACATTTCAGCTCTCTTCTGTCCTTGCATGCGTTCACTGGTGCTGACTGCACTTAAGCACTCAAAGGCAAAGGGAAGGTCCGTCCGATAAAGATTCTTAATCAGAATTCAAAGTTTATTCAGTGAAGATGAGGAAGAGGAGGAAAATGATGATTGAGAGTTTATATTCTACACTAATACAATACACTAACATGACCATTCGTCAAAGTACAGCATGGATAAGCAGCAAAAAGATCTAAGAACCAAAGAAATGTTTTCTATTTTATGTTTGAGCTGTATTTTAGTTTCGCCATTTGGCTGTAAAAAATGTTTACCTGTACAGGTTACTAACGTTTACTCAATTAAAGGTTGGCTTTTTGATAACAGACTGCACACTAGAGTCATCTTTATTCCTTGTGTTGCGAGGACTTTGTGGACTTTAATAAATCTCACATTTGGTTAATTGATTTTGTGTGATTGTACCCTATGTTGCACCCTGACCCCAGTCCACCTAAGGGCATAACATTACTCACTTTTCATGCAATTCACTTCATATAGTATAGCAGTACATAAGTCAAGTCTCAACTCTTGTTTAAGATATTGTTCATGTGGCCAGGATAGCTCAGTTGATAGAGCGAGCGCACATATACGGAGGTTTATGCCTCAACGCAGAAGGTCTGGGGTTCGAGTCCAACTTGGGACAATTTCCTGCATGTCTTCCCGCTCGCTCTCCCTCTTTCATTGCTTTCCTATCATTAATGGCAGAAATGCCCAAAAAATAATCTTAAAAAAAAAAAAAGAAGATATTGTTCATATGCAAAACATATGCTAATCCCATATGGAATGGTAATGCCTGAAAGTTCTGTTTTCTCCGATTTGAGGAACAGTGGAGAACTTTGGTTATACCAGCTGAAATCCTCTAGATAGAAAGGTCATCTTGGACTTAAATTGAAGCTTATAAACTTGGTAAGTCTTTCATGTACATTTGAGGCAGTGACAGATATAATAAAATGCTTGAAAATGATCACTTTTGATGACATTTTGTCAGGCGGACAGACATTTTTTTGTCTTTTGGGGTATGTTGAGGGTGATATTTGACAGCAAAAAGGCAGCAATACCCAGAATCTTTTTCTGCTAGTTTCCCCTATGTGTCAGGATACACCATGCAAAATTGTAGGGTTATATGACCATTTATGTAGCTGCAGTACCTTAATATTCACAATTACATCATTCCGCCAAAAGCTTTTCCCAAAAAGGGTGTTTTTTGGCCCCTGAGACCAAACGGGGCCGAGTTGGGGGTGGTCGTTATCAACTTGTGATGGCCCAAGGTATAAGATAATAGGAAATTATAGTGAAAAAAAGGTAGCAAAAAACATCCTGAGGAGTGGACCTGGCTCCCGGCCTATTTGTTTCTATCATACAATGTCCGTGTGTGCATTTCTGTGTGGGTGCACAACTAAGTGGTGATAATCACAGTACAGCCGGTGGAGACTGCAGGGAGTCCACTCAGCTATTAGCAAGGACACAGAGGTGCTAGAGAGAGACAAATATATACACAGCCACACACACACACACACACACACACACACACACACACACATAAGCAAGCACAGGCGTTCACTGATACATGGATACATACAAACAAACAGTGTCCAGGGATCGCAGTGCGCTGTCAGAGCTGAGCAGTCGGTGAAAAATGTTTGCTCTTTCTAATAACTTTATTGTCCAGCTTTCTCTTTTACCTCTCCATATCTTCTGTATGTCTCGTTTCCCTTTTGTTCTCTCTATCATCAAACTATCTTTACCTTCCTTTTTTCTCTTTACTTCCCTCTCTTTTACACATTTTCTGGTTTTTCTTTCTGCCTCTTTTATCCTGTACCATTTTCTTGTCTCCCCTCTGTCTGACCTTCTCATTTACTGCTTTCTACTACCGTATTTTTTTTCCTTGCCCTCCCCCCCGTCTCTCTCTCTCTCGCTGTGTCTTCTCTCTCTTTCTCTCTGTGTGGTCGTAGATAAGGATGCCTGACTCTGCTGGTAGCGCAGCATCAGCAGCAGCAGTTAGCAGCAGCAGTTAGCAGCAGCAGTTAGCAGCTTAGTGTTCGTCAGTGGGGAAATGACAGGTGCTGCAAAGATGGCAAACTGACTTTGTAACTAGTTGTCTAAGGCTTGTAATTGAAATGTTACTGCTACTTTTGGAGTAGGTATCAAAGTGATATCAAAGTCTTTTTCAAATGGACTGCAATTAAAGGTCCCATATCATGCTCATTTTCAGGTTCATACTTGTATTTTGGGTTTCTACTAGAACATGTTTACATGCTTTAATGTTAAAAAAAAACACAGTATTTAATAGCATTATTATTAATTAGCATTATTAAATAGCACCTCAAGCTGCTTTATAATAAAAAAGACATGGAAATATCACTTTTTACAATATATATTTGAACATGGTCTCATAACTTACTGTAGGCTAAGGGTTACATATCTTCAAAACTAGTTGTTGAATTTGATGTATGCTCGCACAGCTGTAGTTTGACACATTTAGAAATGAAATGGCTCTTAGCTGAACAGTAATTATAAGTCTAAAAGATGAATGGCCATTGAGCTTTGTTGTCAAAATGACGTTTTTAAGAGTTGCAGTTGGAATTTTCTTTGCTTATGTTTCTTTGGTTAAAAAAAATGAATATAATTTTTATACTGAATGTGTTTCATGCAAAGCGGTCACTGTTGATGCTTTTGCACTGCACTTTATGGAGATAACTTTCAGTTTGTGTGACCACTATGTCAGGTCTTTTCCTTTTGAATTTGTGATGAAGTTGAAGGATAAATATACGAAATATGAGGGTTTATACATACTAAAAAAGACAATCTGTTCAAACTGCTCAGAAGCAGTGAAAAGGTTATTGTTATGTTTAAACAGCCTTTATTTTTTGTAACTTTCCAACAGTCAGTATAGCCTACTTTCGTTAGCGATTGGCCAGCTGTGCAAAGGTGTAAAAATGGAGAGAGCTCCGAGTGTACTCTCCACTTTCATCATATTTCTTCTACTGTTGCTTTCAATGTGAATTGCTAAACCACAGTGATCACCTCGGTGTTGGCTGCAATTAGAGGCATTGGGCTTTCACAGGAGAGGTGAAAGTGTAACTGAAATCAGGATCAAGTTCTGAACAACTGGGGCAGATGAGTGCACACTGACGGGGTTTTCTTTTCATCACCACTCCATGTTATTGAATTGAACTTTGTAATATTTTATTTCCTGCAGCCTGATCATTGATCTCTCGTCCTTCTAGACTAGACTAAGACTAAGACTAAGACTAAGACTAATTCCACTTATAAAAGCCCTTCTCCATTGTCAGCTTTTTGTTCCACCTTAAAGGTCAGCTTAAGTATGTCCACCTCAACTCTTTTAACACAGTGGATGGTTTGTTGTCCCACCTTGTTTTATTTGACCACCTTAATCGAACACAGGACTCTTAAAGTGGCAAACAGCAGAAGGTTTCTGAAACTGGGTGCAGCTTTAGTTATTTAAGGTTTTTATGATCCTAGCAGAAAAAAAATCTTTGTGCACATTGGAAATACACAGACACTAAGTGAGAGCATCACTGATTACAGGGATTTCTTTTTTCCTCTTACTCTTTTATTTTTCTAACTTCAGATCAGTTCATTAGTCACACCATTCGTCTCTATTTAAGGCACCAGCAATAGGAGTTCAGTAATTGGAACTAACTGTACTTTAGTGTATGGGAAACACACACGCACACATACGCACGCACGCACGCATGCATGCAAGCACTCACGTTTTCACGACCCACTACCTTCCAATTGCAGACAGTACAGTCATATGTACGGTGGTATTGTTAAAGAGAAACAAAAGACAGACCTGTTTATGGGCAAGTCACTCAACTGTAACACTGGGAGTACAGTGAAGCACGGGTCACTGGTCACCAGTATGTAGTACAAACACATAAACACACACACACACACACACACACACACACACACACACACATACTTTCAATGACAGGATGGAGAGCATCTTCACATCCTTCCCTGTTAATAATGACATTATCAATAACAACAGCCTCGGGGACATGTGTGAGTGTGTCTGGCTGTTTGAGGAGTGGATCCCTCGGGCTGTGAAAAGCACAATAACAGTGGTTCTTTTGCGGGGGAATCCCTTGTTGTCTTAGATGACACAAAGTGATAGGATTATCAGTAAATGGCTTAATCACACCCACGGCACCAACACCCACACAAACACACACACCAAATGCGGAGACAGAGTGGTTTCTGATCATTGATAAGATGACGGGTCAGGAAACCTAACACTGATAAAATGGCCTCTAACCCCTTAGATGGCTGATTACACAGACTGCATCGGTGTGTGTGTGTCATGTTACAGCATAGAGCTTTTTCCTCTGCCTTTCTTCACTTCACTTTTATCTTTCCTCAATTGACACCCTCCGCACCGCCTTTTCCAACTCTTCTTCGTTTCACTTTCTTATAGGAGGCATAGTTACTAGTTTCTACACACACACAATCAGATTTTTTTGCACAGTAGGGTGTTAATTAGGGAATTTAACAAAGATAATTCAAGACTGTTTGAAGCTTGTTTTTTTATTTATCTGGGGAAACAGACACACACACACACACACACACACACACACACACACACACACACACACACACACACACACACACACACTTTTCTAAAGCTCTAAAGCTCATATACAGTACGTGTGACATTTCCCTCTCCTATAGGGGACTGAAATGGAAAATATTTTGACCTTTATGCAACCATACTCAGGATTGGAGGAAAGGATTGACGGTAGGAGGAGTGAGACGGGATGGTAGGATGGCAGAATCGAGGGATAAAAAAATGGCTTGTCTTTGCTGTATCTGCACTGCATGATTTAATGCAAAGTGGTGCAGGGGTGAAGAAGATTGAGAGAAATACAGAGGATATAGAGATTATAGAGGATAAAATTGAAAATAAAAAAATAAATGAAAAGGCAGCGTTGGTGTCGGAGTACTGCTACGGGTACCAGTAAAGAGATGAAATAAAAATGAGGAAGTCCAGTTTAGTGACACAAGGTAATAGGTTTATTAGAAGCCAAAACACATCACAGCAGTTCATAATACCGTGTGATAGAGTTTAGCTTCTATGCTAAAACAATTACAGTATCTGTGTTTCGCCATTGTACAGAGCATGTGTTGTTTTATACTTGCTCTTTTGGTCTTCTTGTATTTAAAAATACATTACAACTGATTACTGTTGTGTTATGGAAGGAGGCTGAATAGGAAGTAAATTGGTGTTGGGTAACACAGATTAATGAGCCCATCATTAACAGGGAGCACGCAGGTTGTGATGTTTCAGATTTCAAGAGGGGCACACCAGGTCCATGTGCCGGCCGCAATTAGGAGAAATCCGATTTCTCGTTTATACGACGTTTAAGAAATCAGCTTACTCAAGAAAGCTGACTGCAACCGGGTAACCTAAGTACATGTAAACGCACTTACAGTTTTTTTCCGATTGCTAAATGACAGTGGTCACAACTGGAGTCACATGTGCAAAACTCTAACTACAGTCTGCATGGCAGCAGTTCATGTGGCCTAAACTGAAGTTTTTGTTTTTCATTGCTTGAACACAGTTTTCAAAACTCTACACACTTATACCATGGCTTAAACCACAACCTGCACAACACTGTGGACCAATCGAAAAAAAAACAAAAAAAAACTGTAAGAAGGTTTTTAATTAAAAACAAACTATTGTTGGTCTGAACACAACCTGGAAGGAGTGAACGTAGAAAAAAGAGAAAAGGAAATAGCCTGGGTGAAGCAGGGAAGCAGGCATGTATTGTTGGATGTAGGATGTAGTCCTATTTTGCCTTCATCTGTGAATATGTACATGAATGTAAGTATATATTGCTTTATTCATTATTCTATAATAAAATGGTGGTGCATCCTGTGGCACACAGGAAGTCACGTGTTTGTTTGGAATAAATACAAGGAGAAGTGGGAAGTAAGTGCAAGCTGTAATTGCAGACACTGTAAATAACTCCACCTACAGAAACCAAAATATAAAAATGACAAACGTGAGGATTACCACTGTGATGATCTGAATTAAGGAGGGAGTTACCAGGAAAAAAAATACAGTACATTTGTAGTTACACTGTTATTTATAGGACAGAGGAAGAAAGAGGGAACGAGGACCAGAAGGGGGAGTGATATAATAATTGGAGTTACTTCCAGGGAAAATCCTATTTTTGCAGTCTGACAGAGATAGAGGGACATGTGAATGGATGGAGGATTGAGGGAAATGGAGGAATACACAGTTGCAATCCTATTTTCTCAGTCTAGTTTTGAGGAAAGGATGGCTGGCTGGATGATGGACGGATGGCTAGCCGCACAGATGGATAGATAGCTGAATGGATGGATGGATGGATGGATGGATGGATGGATGGATGGATGGATGGGTGGATGAATGGATGGATGGATGCAATTGCTTCCAGTAAAATCCTATTTCCTGCAGCTGGTAGATTTAGCACCTGGAGTCCTCAGATTACCATAATAATCTACAATGAGGAAATAACCAGATTTTGGACTCAGGGTGTGTGTTTGTGCGTCTGCTTGTATGTGTGTGTATATTTTCTATTAACTGTGTGAATGTGTGTACTTGCATGTCTTCATCCAACATGTCTGTATATGTTTCTGTATCTGCTCGTATGTGTGTGTGTGTGTGTGTGTGTGTGTGTGTGTGTGTGTGTGTGTGTGTGTGTGTGTGTGTGTGTGTGTGTGTGTGGGGGGGGTGTCTGTGTGTACTGAGCAAGGAAAGATGAGAAAGGGAAATGAGGGGTTGCTGCTCTGGCCCACAAATTTGATTTGGAGCTGCCACTTCAATGAGATGGTTGACCGCATCCTCCACCACCCACTCCCCGACACACACGTGCGCGCACACACACACGCACACACGCACGCACGCACGCACACACACACACACACACACACACACACAGATATTAGAGGACACTAATTGATTGAGGGGCATTGCTTGATGGACAGCGTCTGAGATGGGTGGAAGAGATAGAGGGGGGTCCAACAGCTGTTTCATTTCCCAGACCTACTAAAGTGCGTTAACAGTCATCACACACACACACACACACACACACACACACGTCCATGGGAGTGTAACATGCTCTGGTGTCAGGTCATCTTTAGATTGCTAACAGGGGACATGAGTGATCATGTCTGATCATTAATCCGTCAAGCTGAAATCTGGGTCAAAGACTCATAGATCATCAAATACTGCTGATGGGCTGCAGGCGCCATGACTGAACAATAAAAACATACTGTATATGAACAACAGTATTGTTGTCTGGAAATCATATTTATTTTTAAGATTTAAGAGCTGAACTACATTCCAATGGCTGAACAAGCTCACTGTCAATAACTGTCTGCCCAAATGATTGACTGTCTTTAGTTATGTATGACACAATAGGATTATTTGTTTGAATACAAGAGCAGGAATGAAGAATCAAGGTACATTGTTAAAAAACAGCAAAAAATTAAAAGCTTTTATTGACATGACTGCATTACTAAAAACCTATATCTATAGATTGCATATGTCACTGAAGTCGAAATGTTTCTTTGGGGGCTATGCTAATCAGGTTTTGGATAAAGTAAATATGGTTGTATGTGTTTGTGTTGTGGGAAACCACATATCAATGCCTTTTGCTATATAACCAATAAGCCATGGAGCAAATGCCATACATCTCCCTATCTCTCTTTATTGCTCTTACACACATACAGAACATACATATCCTCACTCCCTCTGTCCTTTTCCTTCGTTCTGATCATTATTTTATGTTTTTCTTGTTTTTCATCATCGCCTCTCCGTCTCGCTTTGTTTGTCCTGCTGTAATTTCCCTCCTCTAACTCCTCCGCTCCACCATATTTCTCTATGTTTTACCTCTTCTATTATTTCTCCACCTTCACCCTGTGTCCCTCTCTCTGATATAAAGACACAAGAAGCTGTAAACACCTTTGTCACTCACTAATTTGTCTATTATAAATAGCTCAGCCAGGACAGAGCAGTCATAAAGGATTAAAAGAATAATACTATGAAGCTGTGTAGCTGGGGTTCCTGTGTGTGTGTGTGTGTGTGTGTGTGTGTGTGTGTGTGTGTGTGTGTGTGTGTGTGTGTGTGTGTGTGTGTGTGTGTGTGTGTGTGTGTGTGTGTGTGTGTGTGTGTGTGTGTGTGTGTGTGTTTGTGCAAGAGAGAGAGAGAGAAAAGTGTTGATTAGGAAAGTATTCTTTCGCTCTGTGTTGCTCTTTGCTATCGTTTTATGAGACCACTGATCCTGGTCTCCATGTGACAATGTTCAGGTTTGTGTATGGTGTATGCATGTGCATACATTGGTTTGTGCATGTCAGTATTTTTGAACACTCTGCATATTGAAGACTTTTTAATGTATGACATATTGCATTACGAGTCATTTGGGACTGTTTCATCCACTGTGTGTCATGTGCTGCATTATTGGGAGGTGCATGTTAACCAGATGTACATTGCCAAATCAATTACTTAGTCCTGCTCAACCTTTAAGTCTTTTCTCTGTAAATAGCCAAGCATACTCACTTAAAAACACTTCAAACTAAGCAAAAGTCTCACCTTTTTTAGCCTTTGCCAAACAGTGGCCAGTGGGGGAATAATTCTCAGGGACTGCCAAAGCCCAATCCCGATTTGCCACAAATTAGGCGAAGTAGACAATGCACCACAAAAAGGTGAGATTTAAGGGTTATTTCAAGTATTTTCAAACTAACTAACTAACTGAATGAGTTCCCAAAGACATCTGCAGTTTCAAGATTTTTTTTATATTACATGTACTTTATTACGTTATACGTTATAGTTTATAAGTTATTGGATGATATAAAACATTTTAACAGGTTTTGATTGACCCATTTTCTCTGTCTCTCTCTCAGTTGTGTCTGCTTCTTTGCTCTAAACAGCCTCTCTCATAGCTCTCTGATGTTCTCCCTCCCATTTTCAATCCTCTCTGTTTTCCTTTAGTTTTTTCTATGTCTAACAAGCTATGCATTTTTTTTAGATAAGGATAGATTTTGCAGATTTATTGACAAGACAAAGGTTGATGAGAATGGAAAAGATCACTGTAGCTCAACCATTTATGTTTTTCTTTTCCATCTGCCTTTCTCTCCTCTTTATAGCTCTGGACGGCCTTAGACCAAGGCAGAGGATGAAATACAAAGGATTTAATGAAGCGTCTTTCTCTCACTCTCTCTCCGTCTCTCGAAAACACACACACACACACACACACACACACACACACACACACACACACACACACACACACACACACACACACACACACACACACAGCTTCTCTATTTACAGCTAGATCGTTTTAGGGCTCTTTTCTCACTCCAGAGTTTTATGGTGCTGTAATAAAACAGACAAAAGACAAATGGTCAGTGAAGAATTGCTTCTGCAGGGGGTGTTTAGTAGTCACTTAGTCTTACAGCTGGTCAGTTAGCCAGTCAATAAGTCAAGAATATAGTCAAATAGTCATTGTCCAAACCAGGTGGCCAGGCAGTCAGTTCTGTAATTCAGTCTACAAGGTGCCATTTAATTGGCAGGTCTTGTAAGAAAAGAAAGACATAAAGGGGGAGAGAAAACAAGAGGAAGCAACTTTCCACTAAAGCTAAATGCTACAAAACTCACAGAAATCTTCTCACTGAAAAATCTGATATTTTTGTAACTTATGAGACCCTGTTGAGGAGTGTTACCAATACAACAAAGACACCAAAAACATACATTACCATACAGACCAATTTTTCTCCTGCTTAAACAATGGCTAAACCCAGATCCTAATAAACACAGTTGGTCTCTTGGTGTGACCCCCTACTGCTGCCCCACTTCATCAAGACTAATGGGTTGTGACTACTGAAGACACACACACACACACACACACACACACACACACACACACACACACACACACACACACACACACACACACACACACACACACACACAAGCATACCATTGCTGTGAGAAAATGCTAAAACACTGGGCTGATCTATCTGTCGCAATAACCTCTGTGGCCTCTATAACCGTTATATTTAGGTGAGCAGTGGTATAGTCAAAGCAATGGAACCCAGACCCAGAAATTAATTAATGGAAAAGTTGTTCATCCTATTCATCCATCTTGCCATTTGTCATGTTTTCAGTGGCAATAATGGAAGCAGAACAAACACAATTTCATCACCAACTGCGTCTCTCAAATCCTATGACCCTTCTAGGCATGCTGGGAGATGCAGTCCCTCCGCTGGGTTTATCTCTTTCGCTTATCTCTTTATCTCTCTGTCAGTTGTACTGCTAAGCCTCCAAACAAAAACACTACAGCCACAAGAAAAGTACATAAATAGTGTATAAAGTATATAAATGTGGGAGCGTGAGTATGGATAAGTGTTGCTTGCAGAGGAAACTAACAGTCTTGTTTGCTTACACAAACAGTCTGGAGTATAGACTCATCACTAAGATTATTGAGAACATGGATTCGTGGTAAAGTTGTCTCTTCAGCAACAGATTCCATTACAGCGCTTTTATGAATAGAAAGGCTGCAACTATTAAGGTGCTGACACACTAGGCAGATGGCAAAGAACTAGTGTCGCCTCGCGTCACCTGTGTCTTGGAGAAAAAGTTGCACTTGAACACATTGCAAAGACTACAGTCGACAGCCAACTAACACGTTCTGCGCCTGCATGAGAGGAAACAACTCTCCATGCCAACAGGCAGCAGTAATCTATTCATCATTCTAAAATAGAAACCAGATATACAACCCATTGCTATTAGTCTGGCTATCACTAGACCAAGCTCAATCTTTTAAGATTGAAGTCTGCTGTCTCTTAGTCTGGGGAGTCTGCTCTGCATTTTCTACTGCACAAGAGGCGTGATCAATGGGCGTAGTTCAAATGACTCTGTACGCAATTGGATAGTCCTTCAACCAATCAGACCAACGAGCCGGGTGATGTAGCAGCGACAGCGGCATCAAAAGGTTGCTGCGCTTCGGTGGCCGCTATGTTGAATGTAAACAAAAAGCTGCTTGGTCGCTTCTCTATCGTCATCGTGTTAAACCCGCCAATAGCGTGCCAGGTGGATAAGCCAGTTTGTGATTGGTCCCCGCAAAATTGTAATGGAAGCAGGATAGATAAACGTACAGGTTTCCAGCCTGAGCTGCAGGGTGAAATCAAATCGCTGGCAGATCGGGCTGGGTTTACCCAGTCTACATTGCTATGATACATACAACAACACAGCGTTTTTCCCTCCTGGAACAGCCAGGGGCAGCACAGAGCCCACCACTCCCTCTGCCTCACTCCCCACCAGCAGGACAGCGGATGCTGAGAGATGGCTAGCTAGCTTGTCCATCTCCTGAGCTGTCATCAGCCGTTCTCTCAGCAAAGAAGTCTCACTGCGGTGGGAAATAGAGTAGTATATTTTACATATTTTGTATAAATCTCGGTACTTAACAGTGTTGTCATATTTGTTGTTGGTTTGACACTGAAACTGTAACAGTTTGTGCAGGAGATTGTGTGTAATCTCATAAGATTTATTTTCTTTGATCTGCCATCTTATAAAGATTAACACAAGTATAAAAGCAGTGATAGTGGTAATCAACAACTCTGAGTGTTCTAACTTTGACCCGGCTCTTTTACAGTAATAGTGAATGGTGGGGGGCTGTCGTTCCAGTGAGGCTCCCACCTGTAGCAAAGGAGAGCCTCTTCCTCATGCTGCGAAGCAGCCAAACACTCTCTCGCTCCCCGCCCAAGCTAACCAGCCCCGTTTTTAAGAACCTCGCCCTGCAACCCACTAACGTCTAATCTTCTTCCAGCATGTAAACGGCACCCACCACTCAGAAATGAGTGCACGATAATGGTATGCTTGGCAGGGTAGGAGCCCCGTAATGTATACTGAGTGCCTCTCCCCAGAACCGGGTGTGGACTCGGCTCAGGCTCTTTCCCAGTCAGTCACAAAGTTTCATTCGGCACAGGTGTGGCAACTTTCTCTAATGAGCCTCCATAAATCCCATCCTAGTTTTGAAAAATGGTCAGCAGATGTAAGCAGTAAGTACAGTTACTCAAGTGCTGTTTTTTTTATTGAATTTTGAGGTACATCTGAGTATTACCATTTATGCTTTTTTATACTTCTAATCCACTAAATCTCCCAGGAAAATATTGTATTTTTTACTTCACTACAGATCAGCTTTAGTTACTTTACATATTCAGATTATTAATACTAATAATCAACAACAAACAATCCTATTCACCTGAATGAGAAAGTGTGTCCACACTTTTGACTGGTACTGTATATGATTCTTAAATTCTGCATAATGAGTACTTTTACTTTTGGTATAATTTTGAATGCAGTACTTTTACTCTTAAAAGAGTAGGGCAAAGTACTTCTTCCACCAATGGTGATGAAATACATGATTCAAATATTTAGAATATGTTTAAAATGTTGTATCGTATATTAACTTTAAGATCAACAGCTTGCTTGGCAGGTATTCTTCACCTATCTACAGTAGTGTGTGTGTGTGTGTGTGTGTGTGTGTGTGTGTGTGTGTGTGTGTGTGTGTGTGTGTGTGTGTGTGTGTGTGTTTTCAACAACCGTGTACAATTCCACAATCATGTTGTCAAAGATACCATTAAGAAGAGTGGAGTTTATGTCTAACAAGGTTACAAATCATAATCAATATTGATTATTGTTCCTTTTAAGTTTAGAAAAACTGGGCACACACCAAAGCAAATTGATTTAATCTAAAAATGTTGTTTTTTAATCATGTTGTCTTTATGTTTTGTCAACACAACTAATTAGGTATAAGAATCAGAGCAGCACACTTAAATAAGTTGAAATGAAATGTATTGAACGTAATTGATTTAAATGGAATTGAATTTAAATAGATTTAAATGAAGTGACTGAATTGGGAGAGAGAGGGAAACAAGCCATCCACAGGTGATGAAGAGCGAGTGTGTGCGTGTCAGTTAAGGTATTGTTAGGCTAATTTAGCCAACAGCCTCCTGCAGAGACACATTGTTTCATTTCAGTATCAAAAGGCTGTGAAGGAAAGCTTTTCAAATGGCACACTAATTGTTGTAATGGTCTGTTCTTCTGCACCTCTCCTGCGCTCGCTCTCTCCTCTCCCCTTTTACAACCTCCCTCTACTCCTTTCACACTGTATTATAATGACCTGCTCACATCTTCCTTTCTTTCTCTCGTTCCATGCACACATGAGCACAGATCTGTGAGTGACAGTTTAATGAGAAGTGCTTTTCCATTAAACAGTCAAAAGGAGAGAATGCATCAATTAACACCCTCTTACAAACAACACTCATTTCTAGATGGGTAAGATTGTATGTGTTTGAATTAGACATACAAACATACAGCAAATGATGTATAGCCATATTCATATTCACCAGCCAATGCATTTGTCCCACTCATATACTTTATATTTTTTTCACTCTCTTTCAAAAACTAAAAGTCAGCCTTATAGACACATTCTGGTAAATGAAATTGTTAGTGATTCTCATAGCAAAGCACCCCCCCCCCCAACAATGTATGCCTTTTGGTGTCCTTCAATTACAATCTTCACTTTTTGTTTAATTTTTTCTGTTGTGCTTCCTCTGAGTATATCTACAGGAATTAGAACAAACAGATACTTGTCCACATATACTGTTTATTTCTGGAACACAGCTCAGAACATTGCCAAGCAACTACAGTTGCAGCAGCGTGAGTTATATATACTGCAGTTGTGTGAACCAGTGGTGTACGTATGTACGTACGGGGGTGTATGTACTGTGTGTGTATGTACTGTGTGTGTATGTACTGTGTGTGTGTTTGTAAGCGTCATTTAAACAATGGAAATGCATGAATTCTAGTCAAGATTGTTTAGCTTCCAAAGAGACCAACGCTGCAATCCTAAAATACATACAGTAAGTGTAAATGAAATTATGTACAGTAAGGCATCCTGGGTTTGAATATTCACCAGACATTCATACTATAAGTCTTAAAACAAGTTGATACAGAATATGCTCCAACCCATACGACAACATAAAAGATCATAGTTTGGTTAAAATAAGTAAGTTTGTTAAGTACTTACGTATGTTACATAGTGTAATGTACGTTTACTTTTGGTTTAACACGGGACATGAACAGCGGTCTCCTGGTTGAAAATCCTGTTTGTTTGACCCATCCATCCACCCCAACCTCCTCTTAAGGCAGACTTTGATACTCTTTATATTATGACATATGAGTTCCTCCTTTGCTCCCATCATAATTATTATGGCCACTAAAGGTCTCACAAGACTGAATGATGAACCATTCGTACATACTATAGCTACGAAAAGTAATGCGCTGTAATTCGTATGTATTCCACGTATTTTTTGCCGTATGCACTACATTGACTGTGCAAATGGAGGAGGTTGGGGTGGATGGGTGGGTAATACAACTTGGGCTTTCAAGCAGGGGAAGCAGAGTTCGTGTCCCGTGTCCACGTTTTCCGTGTCTCCGTGTCCCGGGAGTACTACTTAAGGGGACCGGTGTTTTAATCCAAACTATGATCTTTTTAACTCGTAGTTTTGGTGCCTAAACGTAACTGTTGTTGCCACATGGCGGTCACCTTTTGTCAGCTAAACTTAACTGCAACAGCCAGGTTTTGTTGGTTGCAACGCTATCGCCGTGGCAAAACCTGGCTGCAGACAGATATAAACACCTGGCAAAGTACTAAAAACCACCTCTGTGGTAGTTTCCGCTTGATTGAAAACAATACCAGCATCGCTGCGGCGGCTGGTAAAAAAACAATGACAAACCTGTAATGTGTGATTGACTAAAATTGTACTGAGTGGGTCATCTACAATATGAATCTATTTATCTATTAACCAGATGGTGGCAGTAACCATTTAGTTGCTATTAGGGGCTTTCCGACCAGAGGGATTTTTGCAGTTCTTAGAACTAAACGTTCCTAGAACACTTTTTTCGTCGTGTTCCGACAGGAAAAATTAAGTTCCTCTGGCCTCAGTAGCGTACTTTTTTAGCTCCTACTTCAGAGCAGGGTCTTTTCCCTTTTCCCTTTTCCTAGGTGTACTTGATTGGTCAAACTTATAAGTCACGCCCACTGCCAACTCGGAACTTGCAGACAGAGCAACAATCTTATCTTATTCATCATTAAATTCACTTCTGACAACGTTTTAGGCGAGAAATTAACTGTTTAGATTTCGAATATAGGCAGTCTTGCGAAAATTTATGCCGAATTGACAATTTGCTTCAAAGTTTTCGGAATTGAGAACCTCCATGAAGTGAGGCGACAGCCAGCAAGTGCCTGCCCCGGCCTCTAGCTCGTCGCTCGGCCAGTTATGCTCAGACACTTGTGTGTCCCATCTGTGTTGAGCAAAACATTACGTGAATTACTACGAGAATGGACGGAATGCGGATCTCGGAAAAGTGGACTGATGCGGAGGTGCAGGCACTGCTGGCCATGTACGGCCTCCTCCATGCTGCTTTGTTGTTGTTGTTGTATGTGGCGCTAAGGTCTAGTAACAATGCTATAAAGACCGTTGCCGTGCTTGCATCACTCCCTTACCCCTCCTACCAGTCCCTACTTGGCCAGTGGGAATGCAAACGGAAAAAAAGATTTTGGGGGAGAGTAGTTCTTAGAACTGTTTAGAAGTTTTCCTCTAAAAAGTACAAGTAGTATCCGGTCGGAAAGCACCTATTGAGCTAATATTAAATAAAAATGTAATACATTGAAGATTCTGTATTGGTATTTTTGTGTTGACCACAAACTTTTAATGATCTGAAAACACTAATGAGCAGAAAGCTTTGACAGTATCAATTTCCCTTTCAACTTTATTCACATTACTGTGGCATGGCCTCAGTCTGGATTCAAAAAAGCAGAAAATAACCCCCCCCCCCCCTCTTTCTTTCTGGTTTGGTTTTAATCTCTTTCTGGGTTTTCTCCCGGTGTACACATCCACATTAAAAGCAATTAATTCACCTATAATCAGCTTAATGAACACACACACACACACACACACACAAGCACAGGAGCTTGAAGCAATTTCCATGGCAACACATCTAAGTGAAAACAACATAAAACAATTGTCTATGTTCTGCTGAATCTTTTCACACACATGTAAACACACAGATACTGTGTGTACCAGGCTACATCTACATAAGTCGGTCCAATATTTTAAAATGCAGTTTTTGGGTCAATATGAAACATTAATGTTTCCAGGTTGAGTTCTAGAGACCTGCCTACAGTGGAGAACGGCTAAATCTCTCATTGTCTCTTTGCTAAGTCTTTGTCTGTCAAATAAAAAATGGGCATCACAGCCAATGTCTAGCCAGGAGTGGGAGAGACACAGCTCATAAATAGTACAAGTTAACTAGTCATTTCAAAGATGCTGCACTGTGATGATAAAATCATTATTTCATGACATAATGATAACAGAGAACATTAGAGGACACAGAAAGTTCAAACACCTAGCTGTCATTTTAAGATGTATCCCATCTGGAGACTTTGGCTTTGGAAAAAACAAAAACGCTGACTTAGTGAGGACGGAGGGCTGAAACGGAAAGAAAAACATTTTTATATCTAACTGACTTCATGTGAGCATACTCACACAGACTCACAGACATGGGTGGCAGCAGCATAATGCCCCACCAATTAAGAAACGCTAGCAGTCAAAGAGTAGCAATTTATGTCCAAAGAATCAAGACAGTTCAAACTCCGTATCACCTCCAAACAATTCACCCGCGGTGACTATGACACACCGCATGATCAGAGCTGATAGCGAGTCCTCTTGGATCCACTCGAGTGTTAGACATATTGGCACACAGACCTGAGACCTGCAGCAATAGAATAGCTTCCTACCTGGACCCAATTAGACTGAATATAATTTGGTCCTGGTTTGAGTCTCAGTTACCAGGAGTGGATCCATGAAAACCTTACACCTAATTATACACTGTGACATTCAATTCAATACAAAAACTTGCAAACTGACTTATGAATATAATGGACTTTCCCCCCCACATTTTACCTTTGGAGTGGCAGTAGCTCAGTTCTTGGAGACTTGGCTTGGGAACCAGAAGGTTGGCACTTCAACTCCCTGCACGGACCAAGTACGGAGTGGGGAGTAGTAGCTGAAGAGGAGCCAGTTAGCCTCCTGGGCACTGCTGAGGTGCCCTTGAGCAAGGCACAGAACCCCCAACTGCTCGGTGCGCCATCCTGTGAGGCAGCCCCCTCGCCCTGACATCTCTCTATACATAATGCATGTGTATAGGTCCTGTTTGTGCATGTGTGTATTTGGGCCTGTGTGCATGTGTGTAGGGTTCTTTCATTAAGCCACTTCACAGAACAGCCGGTCCATGTTGCTAGATGGAGTTTGTAACTGAGAGGGAAAGAAGAATGAGGCTGTGTGTGTGTGTGTGTGTGTGTGTGTGTGTGTGTGTGTGTGTGTGTGTGTGTGTGTGTGTGTGTGTGTGTGAGAGAGAGAGAAGGGTGAGCGACTCTCAAAGACGACATTCAATCTTTGAGGCAGTGTTTTTTCTCGTGTGTGTGTGTGTGTGTGTGTGTGTGTGTGTTTTGAGAGGAAGCAAGATAAGAGGCGCCACTAAAAGCTTCCTTACTCTCACACACTCTGTTGCTTGTTTATTAAACAGGGTCACGTTTTTGTGTGTTTGTGGTGTCGGACCTTGTGTGTGTGCAGTCTGAGCGTATGACATCCTGGAACAGAGTGGGAGGACAGACAGAGAGCAAGGACAGTGAGGTGGAGAAGTCACTTGGGTGTCAAAATGACAGAAGGGAGGAGGAGACGAGAAAGACGGAGAGAGCAGCAGATGAAAAGAGAGATGAGCAAAGGTCAAGTATTTGAAAGAAGAAGGAAGTAAGTGTGTGTGTGTGTGTGTGTGTGTGTGAGAGAGACAAACAATCCCTGATCTCGCTCTTTATTTCCCAACTTCTCTAAGAAACGGGTTTGTTTTCTTTCATGTCATGTTGACTGCTGGAACAGTCCCCACTCGTCCAGCCCTCTGACCCAACCTTTTTATTTGGTTTGGAAAGAGACACACACACACACACACACACACACACACACACACACACACACACACACACACACACACACACACACACACACACACACACACACACACACACACACTACTACAACAACAACAACAACAACAACCAGTTAAACAAGTAACTTCATGGCACAAACACAAAACCAAGATAAAACAATAATTTTGTTTTGAGTTTTACTTTTGACAATAACTGGATTGAAAAAGAAGAGAAGGTTACTGGGGAAGTGGGAAAAGGAGGACAGAGAGAACATTTATAATCCAGCCAACCTACATTTGCAGTATTCAACATATTTTTACACAATTTAGAAGTCAAAATCAGCCATTTAAAACATTAAACAATAACAGTTGTCAACAACTAATACTAGGTACTATTTGTTTTGGCAGAAACTGAGCATGGCTGAACTGCAGCTGCTGGTTTAACTTCTGAAATAGCTGATTTTTTTTAATGTTTTGGCTTCGTTCAAAGTGTGTTTACAGGCTTTGGCAGAAAACCAAACAGATAGGCAGCGGGGTCAGTAAAAGAACACTTTTCATTCAACTACTATTTTCCTTCCAACACACACACACTCTTAAGAACACAGTTAAATTGCTATTTTCACTTGTGTTGGACCGATTGAAAACAGTGTAAACAGTGTGAGTGCTGCTTCACTCGTTTCTGTCTATCCAACTGTCCAAATTACTTTTATTGACTTCCATTTTATCACTGTTGAAGAAAACAGCAATGAACCTTACATTCCTGGTACTGTTCTTGTATCCAGAAAGAGCCAAAGGGATGTCTTTAACAGATATTTGCAGACCATAGTAAAACGTAGTGATATAAACATGTTTAAAAAGCAGGGTGACTCCTGCTCTTTCTCAAAAGGAAACTCACTGCCATTGTAATCCTTTGAAGAGGTACTCCAACAGTTTAGGATTGCACTTCCATTAGGTAAGGGGACTTGCGAAGTACAGACTAACGAATAATCTAAATCAAAGCAGCAGAGGCCAACATATCCTGACTGTAAGGGCTGGACTATGCCAGAGAAGAACTAGTTCATATGACATGTTGTCCGACCATGTTGGAAATCAAAAAGTGTTTTCAGTTGTTCCAAACTGGAAGGCGGAGTGAAAAGACAGCAGTCATATAGAGGGGAGACACCGTTCAATATCGTTTAAAGGGATATTTCACCGCTGGAAAGCTGAATATATCTTTAAATTGGGTCACTTATGTAGTATAAATGTGAAAAAAAATTTAAATTGGTGCCTTCTAGGCCGAGAAAAGCCAGGAAATGTGTTTTTGGCTCATGTGGATGAAAGACACCAAATCCCAGAATGCACTTGCTTCGCTGCTCTAAGTACACTCCCAAGCCACGCCTACCGTTTACAGACAGACAGTGAGACGGTCAACTCAATTCAACTGTGTTTTATTGTCATTTCAACCATATAGCTACACGAAACAACGTTTCACCGTGGCTCAAGTGGTTACACAATTCAAATATATAAAAACGACATACAAAACACATTATATGCTCCGTAAAGTTCAGCTAACATATACTAGCATTAACGCTTGGTAGGCTGTAAAACACATTGGAGACGAGACAGCAGGTCTCATATTTCAGACACTGCAAAGTTATATATTGTTTGTCGGGCTATTTCGTTATTAAATTCATTTCTGATACTTTTTTAAGCGAGAAATCAACTATATAAAGCTCAAATATGGGCCGTTTTACGAAAATTGATGGCTAATTGCAAATTTGGTAAGACGTGTCGGACTTTAGGAGCTCCACACAGTCTGACGAGAAAGCGGCAACCTCCATACCCAGTGAAAGTCACCGGTTCTCAGTTACTGGACGGCCGGGGCTCGGGGCTCCGCGGAGCTCCGGAGCTGCAAGCTAGGCTATGTGTCCCATTTAATCCTATGGGAAAAGATCGTTGCTACACTTTCGGCATAACTTTCATAGATTTACAGTTTGAATTTCGTCACGCCACTTACATAACATTTACCCCAATGTCATATAAAGCTAACAATGGTGTCCGATTTTAATTTAATGATTTTTTTTTAAACATTAGGGGTTTTGTTAGCTGCGACAGTCCCTCCAATCCTATGTGTACAGATAGCAGCTAAGCTTCATTTTCGGCATAACTTTCGTATATTTACAGTTTGAATTTCGTCACGCCACTTACATAACCTATACCCCAAGGTCTTATAAAGCTAACAATGGTGTCCGATTTCAATTTCATGACTTTTTGTGAACATTAGGGGTTTCGTTAGCTGCGACTGTCCCTCCATTGGACATACATGATACCACCAGGTCCCTCTCAAACCTAAGACTTAAATTTTGAACTTGTACTTTTCAAACTTCAAACAAGGAAAGAGGAATAGACCTAGATGTGCAGTGGTGGAGTGTAACCAAGTACAAGAACTGTAATTAAGTACACATTTGAGGTACTTGTACTTTACTTGAGTCTTTTCTTTTCATGCTACTTTCTACTTCTACAAAACACATGTAGTTTATAAAATACAATATTTTATACTAAATAAAACTACCCAACAATATATAGGCCTACAAGTCCAGCTGAAATGATTAGCCGATTAAACACTTAGTTGATCGACAGAACAGTTTTGATGGTTTCCACAGTGTCTAAATTGTGAGGATTTTTCTGCATTGAGTACTTTTACTTTTAATACTTTATGTACATTTTCCTTGATTTAAGAAACATTTTCAATACAGGACTTTTTTTACTTTACTTTTACTTAAGTAAAAGAATACTCTTCCACCACTGGTGATGTGTATCTTGCACGCCAAATGGCTAATTGCTCTTTTTGGAAGAAAACAAGTAGACTAAGTATTAAAGAATGAATTAACAAAATAACATTGAGAAGAATTGAGAAGATAACTTACATACTGAGAAATATACAAAATGTGTTTGAGGAAATCTGGAAACCTTTTATTACATTCCTTAGAAATGCAAGGGTTGGATACCTGAGAGAGATGTGGACCCCAGGAAGACTCGTCCACTTTGTGGAAGCTAATGGGGTCCAAATAAAGAATAGAGAACACCCTAAGGCCAGCTACACACTGCGTGACGTGAGCGTGGCGTTTCTGTTGCGTGTCAGTTGCGTGGCGGCTGTGTGGCATTTTCTATGTCTTTGCACACCAGAAACGTGACTGACGCGGCGCTGCTGCTGCTAGCCTTGTCTGTACACATGTATGTTTCCCATTGATGAAATGAAATAATATATACTGATTTGATTATAGCAAAGACAACGTCGGCAGTATTGAAGGCAAAATAGGCTACAGAATATTTCGTTCTGTATTGACAGGTGCAATATTTGAAAATCGATAATTATTATTATTTTTTTTTTTTTATTACATTTATATCTGCATTTATGTCAAAACCTAGAGACTTTCAAACATCAACGTGTCATTTTTTAATATGTATTTGTGTCAAAATGACATATAAACATCTTTTTGTATTCTATTTTGCCTGGAAACACTTCCAACACGCTTGCGTGTCGCGTGAAAAATAGGCGTCGGTTCTATTTCTAGCATGTACGCGTTTTCGGAGCGGCTCGAGCCTCGCCTGAGACGTGCGTGTCACGCAGGCAGTGTGTAAGCTCTAACCTGTTAACATGGGAGCCGAAATAAAAACGGACACGCCACGCAGCTGACACGCTCACGCCACACAGGCAGTGTGCAGGAGGCCTAACATAAGGCAACAATCTTATAGTTTCTTAAGTATCTCTTTTGAGACAGGAATGGCATTGAGAGTACTACATACCTACCTACTCATCTTTTGTTAGTAATACGTTATTGTTAGTGTAATGCTTTCATTATGTGTTATTGGGATGGGTCTGGGCAAGTGGAAAACTAATAAACATCGTTTAGAAAAAAAGAATGGGGATAAAGGTGCACATTTTTACGACAGTCTCTACTGGAAGACAAAGTGACAGCAATAGTTGTGTCAAGAATGAAAAGAAAGAGTGAAAAAAAATCCAATCATGTGCCAATCATGTCGTGAAGTGGATTTCTGGTTTCAGAAAGTTACAGAAATGGCTGGATACAGTACCCCCTAATCTTACGTCACAAAGTTCATATTTCTACTGGCAGCTTAACTGTGACGAGTAAAGTCACCTTTCTATGGGAAATTGGTTTGAGCCCCCTTTGAAGTGTGTGGCTGAAATCTTGACAATATCAAACCATTTGCTAATAAATTCAATTCTACATTTGGACAACTAGTCAATATTCATTACTGACTGAAAAGTAATTAATTGTTATATAACCTCCATTAAAACAACCACCTGAAAAGCAAAGGGAGAGAAAAAAAATTCTCTTTTTGGTGAAAACAGTACAGGCACCTTTCTGCAGCTCATTAAAGCTAAAATGCCAAAAATAATTTAAAATCTAAATCATCATTAGGGTTCAGCCAAAGTAAATGCATGTTTACTGTAAACTGGAGCTCAGTGTAGAGCACAGCACAGAAACAGCTGAGAGAGATTAGGCAGAGTGGCTGGAGAAGAATGGCTCATTACTGTGTGTGTGTGTGTGTGTGTGTGTGTGTGTGTGTGTGTGTGTGTGTGTGTGTGTGTGTGTGTGTGTGTGTGTGTGTGTGTGTGTGTGTGTGTGTGTGTGCGTGTGTGTTTGTTTGTGTTTGTGTGTTTGTGTGTTTGTGTGTGTGTGTGTGTGTGTGTTTATAATTATTATTCATGTGGAGTTGCTATGATACAACGAAGCCAGCTGGGGAGCAAGTGCTGCGCTCAACCTTTGTTGCCCTTCCTCATTTATTAAACACACACAGAAATGCATGCAAGCAAGCAAGACCCCAAACACACAAATTAGACAACTCTGTCTACCTATCTATCTACCCGAGCAACACAAACACACAACCCTTCTTACCCTCACTCATGTTAACATTCAGTTCAGAGTAGCAGGCTTAGTAGGTGGCTTTCTTTCCGCCTACACACAGCTTGCTAAGGCGGAGGGCATCTAAAACACTGTAGCACCACAATGTAAAGCAATGCCAACTACAAAGCAACATAGGAAGGAATGCATATGTGATCATTCATGTTATTCAACACCTTCCTGACAGTTGATGTCCAGATGGTGTAGCATTTAAGGATCTCTCTATAATGTAAATCAAAACAGGATAAGATGACAATGATGATTGATTTTTTTCTGTGAACAGCAGAGACGAAAGAGATGAACTGAGAAAAAAAAGTGACAGAGACGTTGTGTTTGAAAGATTTGGACCAACATACGTACTCATAGTGCTTAAAAATACCTGTGGTGTTTGGTTTATTTATTTTTTTGCTTTTTTGTATCTTTGAAATGTAAACTTGTTTTAGACTTTACCACTGTGGATTATAACATGTATCCAGTGGGTTTCTAAAAGGCTTTATTGGACCGAGGACAGTAGATTTATTGCCACTTGCTTTGGCAATACACCTTTTCTGATTCTGAGGTTGAAATATGAGAATGGTCAAAGTTAGTTATGACTTTTTTTATATGAAAACAACAAGAACAAGAGAACAACATCATACCTAAATGAAAAAAACAGGTTGTCTTACAGTGCCCGCTAATACAACCCATATAAACATGTTCTGATCTGCCTCTAGTACAGATACGTTGAGGAAACTGAAACTACTTGGTTAAAGTTAGAGCATTCATAGAAGGTAGGAGACGGCATGCAAACCAGAACAGTCTCCAGTGTTGCAGGCAGTCTCTGGTTTTGATGTTCCCAACCATCCATCCAAGACTTGTTGGAATGGTATAACATTGAGAGAGGAAAGTCATTACTCAGACAATTACAAGAAGCCACTTGTCAGGAAAATGTAAACATGAAAAGTTTAAGTGATTTTAGTGAGGGCAGTGAAATAGCGAGGATAAGACAGTATGGAAGTAAAGACGTATCAGTATATACGCTTAATGTGTGTTTGCCTGCACCAGACTGTAGGTGTCTGTGTTTGGAAGTAACATGTATCCATACTGTATATGTGTGTGTGTGTGTGTGTGTGTGTGGCAATGATAACAAAGTTATTCAGGTCAATATGGTGATCCGTGCAATATGGAGCAATCAATACTGTGCATGCATGTATGTCCTTTTTTATCATCTGCATATTCAGCAATTTGTTATGTTACTCAACATTCACATGTGCCTAAATGTAAGGGTAAATATGATACTTTATAATCTGTGTTTGTGCATACTTTATGTTTCTGTAAGTGTGTGTTTGTTTTACACGTGTGTTTAGAGTAGGATGATCAGTCAGGAGGCAGCAAGCAAGATGTAGGTCAGTGCAGTACTACAGTATAACGAAACACTTTGTGTCAGACAATTTGATTAATGAGTTACTCATCAAACTGTTGTTTGTCCTGCTGTCTATACATTATGATGTGCCCAGACTGAAAAGTAAAGCCAATGTAAAAGTGCCTTAAACCTTCATTCTCTCTAATGGCCAGCAGGGGGCGACTCCACTGGTTGCAAAGAAGCTCATCAGAAAATAACCCTATGTCATTTTCTTTAAAGTCTGTTTTTCGCTAGTCAAAATTATCATCCCAATTAATATCACGTTAAACGTGAATTCGGATGGAACTTGGTAACCAAGCTAGCTAGCTAGTGCTAGTGCTAGCTGATAATTTGGCTCCACCCTCTTACCCAAATATTGTCACTCCTGGACCCAACAATCCAAGACGGCGATGGCCAAAATGCAAAACTTGAGGCTTCAAACCGGTAGTCCACAAACCAATGGTGGTCCACTTCTTTTATACAATCTATGTGTCGCTTATTTCTGTCTCACACATGCTTTGACATTGGCCATTTTATACTTAAATTAAACTAAATGATACCATAAAGGTTGTTTATAAATCAATCAATCAATCAATCAATCAATTAATCAGTCAAATAGAATACTTTATTGAGCCCCTGGGGGAAGTTGGGTAAAAAGTTTACATTAAACCTACAGGAAAATTTTAACTCATGCATTTGTAACTAAAACATGTTATCAACTTTAACAACTTTAGAGGCTATGAATGAAAAAAAAACTATTAAGAGCACAAACAGGTTCAGACACACTGAGCTAGAGCAAAACAATGGAGAGAGACAGACCCTCCACAGGTGATGACCGCTTTCTGGGCAGTAACACAGGGTTCAGTTCAGAGCAACGGTCCATGACCTGCCTGGACAAACACACACACACACACACACACACACACACACACACACACACACACACACATCTGAAATGTACTGTTGACTATCCAGGAAACACACACGCACAAACGCACACACCTGGTTCAGGCGCTGGTATCAGTTAAGGGTTACTGGGCAGGATTTGAACCACATCTCTAGCTACCACAGGGGTGGGAGTGTGTGGGCCTGTGTGCATATATCTGAAAGCAAGCCTATGTGTGTGTGTGTGTGTGCTTGTCCTGTGGCCGTCAGAGAATGTTTGTGTGTATGGGTGTGTGTGCGTGTGTCTCGGAGGGCTAACTTAACTTGCCCCTGCTATCGATACTCTCAGAGTGTCACACACGCCTGACTGACCAGCTACAGGAAAGAGGAAATGAGAGGATTTGGAGTGTGACATTTGGGCCTGCATTTAAGAGAGTGTACGGCTCTGTTTGTGTTTTGAGTGTAGGACGTATTTCCTTGTCAGTCTGTGAGGTTGCAAGGGTCAACGAGTTGATCTGTGTATAGCATGAACGAGCAATCGAGCATTCATTCTTGTCTCTTTGCTTCATGGCGAGTGTTTGTTTCAGAGAGAGAAGGTTCAGTGTATGTCAGAGCAGTAGCAAGTAACTCTAGGAGGTGAAATAAACTGAGGGGAAGTGGAAAGGGACAAGAGTTGATGGACGGGAAGAAAGGCAAGGAAGGCTGAAGGGAGTTAAAAAGAGAAGGAGGAGAGCTAAGCGAAAAGAAGGTAAAGAAAATGAGGAGAATGGGTAACTGGGAGGCAACTGTGCCTTATCATTGAGATTTAATAGCATTCATATGTTGAAAGTGGATGGAAGCACCATTTACACTCATCATGCGACATTTTATTTTTCTTATTTTGGGCACTTTATGCCTTAATCAGGTAACTGACATTAGAGAAACGAGAGGAAAAAGAGGGGGGAACAGAGAGATAGGGGATGAAATGCAACAAAGGATCCCGGCTGGACTGAAACCAGGGACGTTGCGGTTCATGATCGCTGCCTTAACCCCTGGGCCACTTGGGCATCCCTCAAAATGAGTAATAATAACTCAGGACTGAAATTGGATTGGAAGTATTGGAATGGGATTTGGATGGGAAGTGATCCGTTTAGATGGGAGGAAATAGGATAAAGCAGGGAAAAAAATCACTCCTCCATCCCCTTCTGATAATCATCACTTTTAGTATAGTTGCAATTGTAAAAGGTCAGTAAATTAAACATTCTTATACAATTTTCCTTAACGGCATCTAAAAAGGGGTCTTCAAAATAAAATTGGGTATTCTAGTTTTTACATTTAAGACTTTTATGAGTTACAGATGTAAGCCTCCAAGGTGTGATATGTTGTCCTTATACTGCACAAGGCAAACTTAAAAAAAGCATAGCAGGTAATTTGTTAACACTAATGTTTGGAAAGATTTTAATATATCCTGTCCACTAGATAATAAAGTGTTTCAGAAGGTCTGACTCCATTTCTTTAATGAAACAAAGATGACTACAGGAAGAAGCACATCTTTCATTTTCTGTCGCTGGAAATGTCTTCAAAATGTATGTATGTAAATGTATCAATGCAGCAGTCTAAAATAAGCTACACAGTGATATGCCAGGCACAAACTGGGCATTATGTGAGCCTAAAGAAACATTTCCTTGCTCTAAATAATTGTTAAAAAGATCAGAAAACACGAGCGCCAGATACAAATCTTAAACCTGGTATATGGAGTTATGAGTGGGTGCTTTTACATCTATTTTAAATCTTGTGTAACTTTGCATATTTTATGGATGGTTTGTATAGGCGGGATCCAAACGCGCAACCCAAAATGTAAAGTTAGAGGAGTTGCTTTTTAAAATTAAGATTCATGAACTGCCCCCTTCCCAATAATTACAGCCATTTACCATCTTCAGGGCATTTTGCCTAAAAAAAGGCTAAGAATCAAAGTCAGTGCTGTAATATTCAGATTTGTGTCCTCCAGTGAGAGGGTGAGGAAGAGAGAAGACATTTCAAATTGAGAGTGAAAAAAGGACTAAAGGCAAAAGATGGAGAAAAGAAGTAAATAAAGAAAGCCAGAGAGAGTGAAGGGTTCTTTGAGGAATTGGTTTGGAATGAGAGCAGAGTCCTGGAGAGACCAGTGAAAACAAACTGGACTGAAGCATTTATTTACACTCTGCTTCTCAATTAAGTCAAATAGGCCACTTTAACGAGGCTGACATTTCAACAGTATAATGAGATAGCTGAGAGTCCTTCTGCAGGATGTACAAAAGCTGTGTGTGTGTGTGTGTGTGTGTGTGTTTGGAAATACACACGCACGTACGTGAAACGTACGTGACACACACCCATGGTACACAGTTTGTGTATGACTCCATTTGTGTATAAAGATGTTTCGTTTCATGTCAGTTGGTGCACACTTGCACACGTGTGTTTATTCATATTTCGCCGGGCAATCTCAATCCTCCATCCCTTACCTCCCCTGTCTCCACCGCGTTTGTATAAACAGAACAATCTGGAAAGCTTCAGCGGCTGGCCCGGGAATGTTAACAGGCTGGTTGCATCGTAACATTACACCTACAGGGGTGTGTGGGTGTCTGCAAGTGTGAGTGAGGGAGTGAAAGAGGCACAAAGAGAGAGAGAGAGAGAGAGAGAGAGAGAGAGAGAGAGAGAGAGAGAGAGGGGGAGGAAGGTGGAGTGTGTATGCTGGTGTAATAGCACGAAAGAGAGATTGGCTTGATGGAGACAGAAGGATGGAAAGTAAAGGTTTGGTTTCCCCTGTGCTGTGTGTGTGTGTGTGTGTGTGTGTGTGTGTGCGTGCGCATACTGCATGGAATGTAGCACTTTAGAGCGCAGGGAAACTCCCTCTGTGGTAATGTTTTAAGCAGCTAATAAACTCCCATGGCTGAAAGGATGAAACTCTATCCACACCAGGTGAAAACCATTTCTCACGCTTTTGTATTTAGATGTGAGTGAACACACAGATTCCTCCGTGCGTATGTGTGTTTGTGCCTGCGTATAGATATACATGCGCACATGTGTTCTGTTTATGTGTCTTTGTGTGTTAAATGCCTGTGTGAAGGATAAAAACCTGATTCTCAGGGGAGCATGCAGGCTGTATGTTTTAACACAGAGCAGAAATCCTGCTGAAAAGATCCATTAAATGCACATCCACCACCTTCACCAAAATATGAGGCTATGAAAAATAAGCATCCATAATTGGACACATGGCATAGTTCTCATCAGCTTGCAGGGGCAGGCAGTGTCAGTTTGTGGATATTAAAAATGAGGTGGCTTAATGGTCCACTGGCTAGCCCTATAATGGTAGTTAAAAGAGAATCACACTTTCCTGCTTGCAACTGTGACCAATGAAACAGAAATGCGATTACTTTTTCCTACTCCTACAGTACCTCCAAAATCTATGATTTCTGATATGTAACAGACACCTACATTTGAAAAATATCATCATCCACAAGCAGGATTCAGTAATAAAAGTTGAATATAACATTCAAAGGGCTTATTTTTCCTTTTAAACATTTGTCTGTTCCAATAAGCAATCACTTTTAAAAATCTGTTTGCTGGGTTTATTTCAGCAATTGTGAATGTTTTCGTTTCCACAAGCCACAAACTGACTACATCTGCATGACTTAGCAACACAAAAAAAGAGAAGTATTTCTTGAGCTATGGATAAAAACATAACTTTTTTTTTTTTTTTTTTTTTTTTTACCAGTACAGAAATAGAAGTAAGAGTGACTATCGAGTGACACATAAAAAAAAAGAGAAGACACTTAGTGTTAACTGGACAACTTGTTCTTAACGTACCGGTCAGGCTTGTTTATGTCTCTTGCCCTCTGGACTCTGTCTTTGCTCTGCGTGTGTGTAAATGCATGTCTAAGTGTTTGTGATGAGAGGCGTGTGAGAAGTCTAACAAATGTGTATGCATAACCACAAACTTGCACACACACTTGTGTGTCTTACAGAAGACTGATGACTCTCCATTCAGACCGCAGTGGAAACCTTCATTCCTTCCTGCCTCTACTCAAAGTCTTCAGCATGAATAAGGCAACATTAGTCCATCATCACACACACATACATGCAGGATTTACTAAATAAACCCTCAACAAGCACATTTAAAACATATTCATCCATCCATCTTCTTCCGCTTATCCGGTAACGGGTCGCGGGGGTAGCAGCTCCAGCAGGGGACCCCAAACTTCCCTTTCCCGAGCCACATTAACCAGCTCCGACTGTGGCTCCCGAGGCGTTCCCAGGCCAGGTTGGAGATATAATCCCTCCACCTAGTCCTGGGTCTTCCCCGAGGCCTCCTCCCAGCTGGACGTGCCTGGAAAACCTCCCTAGGGAGGCGCCCAGGGGGCATCCTTACCAGATGCCCGAACCACCTCAACTGGCTCCTTTCGACGCGAAGGAGCAGCGGCTCTACTCCGAGCTCCTCACGGATGACTGAGCTTCTCACCCTATCTCTAAGGGAGACGCCAGCCACCCTCCTGAGGAAACCCATTTCGGCCGCTTGTACCCTGGATCTCGTTCTTTCGGTCATGACCCAGCCTTCATGACCATAGGTGAGGGTAGGAACGAAAACTGACCGGTAGATTGAGAGCTTTGCCTTCTGGCTCAGCTCTCTTTTCGTCACAACGGTGCGATAAATTGAGTGTAATACCGCACCCGCTGCGCCGATTCTCCGACCAATCTCCCGCTCCATTGTTCCCTCACTCGCGAACAAGACTCCAAGGTACTTGAACTCCTTCACTTGGGGTAAAGACTCATTCCCTACCTGGAGAAAACATAAAACATATTGTTCTGTTCAATTATTTTATAATATTGCAAAACAAAAAGTGTAATAAAAATAGAAGTTTAAGGTTCCTCCTTTAGGCTCACCACTGTGTGTCTCTCTCTCTAGAATTTTGTCAGTCACATTATCACATTGTAACATTCATTGAAGTGAATAATGGACAATTGCTCCAGAGCTTAAAAATGAAACGACACAGAGAATAATGTCACACTTTGCTTGTTAGCTTATTTGCATTTCAGAATCAGCTCACAAAGCAGAGCTGCGATGGACGCCATGTTCTGGAAAATTAATTAAGTCCCTGTTGACTATAAAAATGTTTCTCAGTATCATCAGTGCTCTTAAATGCTTGTTGCAAATCTAGCGCTTTAAATTCTCTTATGACTGTGGAGTGTAAAACGTTTATCCATGGAGACAATGTTCTGTGTGTGAGTGCACAGTATGTGTGTGTGTGTGTGTGTGTGTGTGTGTGTGTGTGTGTGTGTGTGTACGTGTGGTTGAGCACTGATGAATATTATTTAAAAAGCTCTCTGGAGCTCACTCCATCTCAAATGCTTTTAGGCTCCACAGATTAGTTCCATATCAGTTTCCATGAGAAAGAGTGGTGCCCATTGCCAGCGGCCTTTCATCATAGCACACACCAAAACGTGGTTTGGCACAAGTGAAGTGGTTTTGTTGCCGGTTTTACCCAAATTCACCAAAACCCCCACGTCACGTCAAAGCACACACTCAGAGCTTATAGTTGATCCACATAAGGATTGTCAACAAAAACGAGATCCTAACCTCAAACACACTCTGATCTTTCCTCTGCAACTTCATTGTTCTTTCTCGTCAAAATATTTTTCCCCGTAAATTGTTGTTTGTCATACTTAGATGTCCCAACACAGCAACAGTTTCTAATGATCTCGCCCTCACTTGTTCATACAAATGGACACTCACACAGAGAGATACAGTAAAGATGCCTGAATCTCTTACATACAACACCAAAACCACTAATCTGGCTTGGTACTATTTTCTATTCCCAGTAGTGTTTTACCATTGCCATCCTCTCTGTCTATAAGATATTTCCCCACATCCACATTCACTCTACAACGTCTACAACCAACACTGACTGGTTTTAAATACAGATGATTTTTACGCTATAGTATGAACATTTAAAAGTGTCGTTTTTCTTATTTCCTTTTAATTTAACGTGATGTCAAACTGGCAAAACAGCTCAAAAAATAAAATCCTTTCAGTTTCAGGTCATGTTAATTCATAAAGCCCTGTTGACAAAACATGCTCTTCACAATGACACAGAGTAACAAACAGACAAGGGGACCTTGTATGCTCTAATTTTCTTCTTAATTGAGCTGTCCATGTTACTGTTACTGCTCTCTTCACATTCTGCCACGAAAACACTGAAATTATAAGCGCTTCACCTTGTCCTATTTTTGTCTATCAATACAACAGACAGAATGTCATTAACAAAGACAGGCAAACTGTTAAACAAAAGACCCCAAAAGACTGTGTATAGTCTATGTGATACTGTATGTGTGTGTTATATCTATTGTTACAAGGCTAAGCTGACCTGGGCTTGTATAATAAAGACACACAGCTACTAAAGGCTAGCCTTGCCGGTAACATTAATCCCCCTGTTTCCTCTTCCCTGCGTGTTGCATTTAGAGAATGAGACTAAACTTGCCTGGATGAGTGCATGTCTTTCCTACTTCTAGAGGGGTTGTGCTGTGTTAAACTGACTCACCCAGCCGCTGTTTCGTTTTCCATCTGAAGATGGCTTCTTGCTTCAGGGACAAGCAAGTCCTCGCCAGGCCAGCCCTGCTCTTCCTTGTTGTTTTAGTTCAGGTTTTAAAAGGTGTATTTACAAAAGTTGTGTTGTGGGAAAACAAGAAGAGTCATAGTCAACATATTTAAGAAGCCTGTTCTCCTGAACCATTCGTTCAAAAAGCTACGAAAAGTTAAGCACTGTAATTCGTAAGCATTCCACTTTTTTTTGCCGTTTGCACCACATTGACTGTTGCTGTATAAGAAAACGGCTGGCAGCATAGGGAGGTGGTTGGGGTGGATGGGTGGGTGTTAAATCACAATACTTCCAAGCCAGGGAGCGGAGTTCGCTTCCCCGGTAAAACTATAGACTTTCACCCAGGAAATGCGTGCGTTTTAATCCAAACCACGATCTTTTTCCTAATCTTAACTAGTCGTTTTGGTGCCCTAATCTTAACTTTCGTCGTGGCAAAACTTTAAAAAATCAGAACTATCCCATTATATTTTGCTAATTGTACAAGCCTGCGATAACATTAAGGGGTTTGCATCCATGCTTCTGCAACGTTGCTATGATGCAAAAACCGCAAACAGAGGGAATTGCCAAAAGGACAGCAGAGTGTGTGTTGTTGTATGTCAGCAGAGATGTCTGAGAGCCTAGTTAATAAAGTCAGTGAAGGCAGCAGGAGCACCTGAATCAACAGTGAGGAAGTAGCCCACGTCTGACTAATGTGACCACTGTTGGTTAAAAGTTAACACACAATGTAGAGCACAATGTTAATAAACTCCACTTACATCATCTTTCAGAGGGAATTTTGTATCAAATCATGAAATATTGTTACTGTTAAATGTAGTCTCATGAAAGAAATCATTTTATGGGTTTCAGGAAAATAATTACAAACGTTTATCAAAGACCAACCCACACACACACACACACACACACACACACACACACACACACACACACGCAACCAAATCGGCCATGGAGAAAACAACAGCTAATCCTCATCCTGTTGCGCTCTTTATCCTTGTTTAGCTCTTCCTTCCATCCCTCACTCGTTCTCCAAACCGTCACTTCTCAAGCAGGATTTAGACCGATCATCCAAGTATCTGCAGAAGCACAGGTTTCAACCTCAACTGTTGAAACTGTGTGACATTTTGTACATTGTTTCACAAATTTTGCAGAGAAGACAGCTACAGCGAGACAGATGGAGAGAAGAAAGTGGGTGACATTTGGAGGGTCCTGACCAGATAAACCCTTCTCCCACTCCCTCCATCTCCTCCTCTCTGCCCTCACTGCTCTATTCCAGTTTCAGAGGATAAAATGGGCTTTAGGAGAGAATCTGTCCACCAGTTCACCATGCCAGCACATGGCACTTAGTCAACTGATGGCACTACCAACAAGCTCATATCAAGTGAGTCAGACCAGAGCTGGGCTGGCCATCTGGAGTATCGGGAGCATTGAAGTGATGGCACAGGGGCCTGTTCAGGAAAACAGCTTTAACAAACTCACTTAAACTTGAACTGTGACTTGACTAACATCGGGATGGCGAACTCAGAGTCTTCGGTTCCAGAACAGGTGATTAGAGTTAGTTTAAATCACCTCTGAGTGTGTGTTGAATACAATTTGCTCTAATATAATTCAGTTTCATCCAGTGGAGCTTGAAATATTATTGCATGCTTCTGCACACTGTGTATATACATTGTCTGATTTTGTAAACTATATTTCAATATTTCCAACTACTTTTACATGTTTTCAATATTGTGCAACTTGTTGTTTTCTTATTTTTGCGCCATTTTTCACCCAGTCTGTCCCTGCTCATAAAAAGTAGAATATACTTGAGCGTGGCAAGTTTAATCCACTGTAAAGTCTAATTCTAAAACTGATAAAACATATTTAACATTCTCCCCAGACTGGAAAAGGGAGCTAATCGTCTTTATCACAAAGTAAGTTCAACTTGCTGCCCACCACCTCCCAAACTACTCCCCCTCTGGCAGGCGATAAAGGACAATACATGCATGCACCACAAGACTGAGAAACGGCTATTTTCTTAGAGCTTTCACATTGCTGAGCATGGCCTGATAATGCTTATATTTGTATTTAATTGAGCCTTCAAATTGGAAAGAAAAGATCTGACTTAAAGCAGTGGCACCAGATCCTCAGTACAGCCAGTGTTGTATGTTATTAAAGGTTGACTTAAAGGAAAGCTTTGGATTGAAATTAAGTGTCAGTTAAAGAAGCAAAGATACCTCAGAATGTCCATTAAATGTATTATTGCTTGTTGCATGACTGTCTTAATAAAACTAATAAAAGCAGAAGAAATAATGAGATGATAGATTGGTGGCCTAACTGGATAACACAAAGACACATAAACAAGTGTGTAATATCATTTCCTTGCCACTTATCTCCATCTTTCATTCTCCTGTTATCTTTGAGCTCCCTCATTTTCGTCTCTGTCCTTGTGTGCCCCTTTGCTGGAAAAGGCCCTCTCTCTTTCTCTCTTTCAGCCCTTACTGCTTTCTCTTCTTCTCCTTTCCTAAAGTCTCCCTTTGTATCTCTTGAGTGCTTTGTTGTTGTGAAATGTTCGGGCACAATCATTCCTCCTATTTCACACATATTTATCCGTTTGTTTTTTTCTTGTCCCACGACAAAACAAGGCATTGCTGTTAGTCTGTCAGTCCTTCTCTAACTTATTTCCCTGCACAGAAATGAACTCGGCTCAACAATCTGTATATATATATATATATATATATATATATACACAGTATTGATTATGTTCACTGCAAATCACAGGCTCAGGATTAGAAACTAAACATGCATATATTTGTGCATGTGAGCTTATACCCCCTCTCTCTTTCACTGTCCCCTCTCTTGCTTTTTTCCCTCAAGCGATTTGAACACAAATCCTCAACTACAGAGTCTATTAGCTCGGACAGGGATTGTGTAAAGAGGGAGATGTATTTTGGGAAGATTATAATTGCTCATGTCATGCTGGTCCCATCCCTGTGACTGACTGTAACTGACTGTGTGATTTGGCTGAAAGCTCACCACGGCTGTATGATCCATGTCACTGTGTGTGTGTGTGTGTGTGTGTGTGTGTTTGTGTGTCAAACACAGAGAGCCACAGTAGTGACCCTAACAGAAATAGCGTTAAACTTCCTGGAATTCTTTCTATTTATTCATTTAGTTTAAACATAAAATAGTTTGTTTAAGTGGGTGACTCCTGCTCTGAATTGAGACTTGTGTTGGTTGATTGTACACAGAACAAGACTAGAACTAACAAAAATCAAAGGACTAGAATTAGACTGAAACTAAATTGTATTTCGTCAAAACACTAAGACTAAAACCAAATCAGGTGCCAAAATGAACACTGACTCGAACCTTCATTGTCGGCATCATAAACCACCGTGTGCCCCAAAGGACCTGCAGGTTCAACTGAAAATTTGGCAGAATTGGGAACTGTGTACCAATTTAAGTTAAACTCCAGTCAGAACGATGGCGGGCAAGAATGCGTGGAATCAATTTAATATCAGGTCTGTCTTTCCAAAATGTCACCTCTACAGAAAAGCTGCACAGTGTTTCAGTTGCTGTGTGCAGTTCAGTTTGTCCAATGGGTAATCTGTTTAGATCCATTTATCATCCCAAAGGGAAGCATGTATTCCTTCAACTTTTTTTTACCCATCAAAGTCTGTTTACAGGTCTTGGGGAATGCTACTGCATATGTTAAATCCAAGTTGTATGAAGTATTTTGTTGCTTCAAAGGGAGCTGTGCAAATTCTTAGAAAATGTAAAAAATTATGCTTGGATTGAGTTTTGGATTGTGGAAAAAGATGCATTTTTTCTATTTTAGTCAACCTCATCCTGTTTTTTTATTTATATTATATGTGGAATTTTAGTCTTATCTTATTCAAAGAAAACCGTAACTATTTAAGTATAGTTTTAGTCAATGAAAGTTGACATTTTAGTCTTTTTTAGTCATCAGATTATAATAAATATTTCAGTCAATCTAGTCTAGCCAAAACTAATAATTTTGTAATTTTCATCAAAATTATTTCACATAAGATTTGGTTTTATTTCAGTTAGCCTAATAGCTGGTTTGATTTGCATTGAGAGATGATTTTATGGAAAGTACCCCATGCCAATCTCTATGTGAATGTATGTGTGAAGGGGGTGTGATGATGTGGGGCTATTTTAACTCCAAAGGCCAAGAGAACTTTATCAGGATGCATAGTATCCTGGATCCAACTGGACTTTAAAAATAAAAATCTGCCTGCCTCCTCGTTTTTTTAATTAAGGCATTAAGATCAATTTCCAAAAGATGATTTTTTTTATTCCTCTTTTTAGTCAACTTTAGCATGGGTTCATAAACTTATGAGTGCCACTTTAGACTAGAGTCCTCCTGACTGTGTTCATTGTGTGCACAGCACAGGATGCAAAACTGCTTCATTGTTAAAAAAAAAAAAAAAAAAGGTCATCGTCTCGTCTAAATCATGGAAAAAAAGGTCGGTGACAAACATATTGAGTCATAGTTAACTAAATTAAAACTGGTGGGTTTTGACAAGGAAGAAGAATGTGTGGAATTAAAAAAAACATACCTATAAGGTTCTGCTGCATCCATTTTGATCCTTTTTGTCTTAAACTGTCCAACATGAGTTTGACTCCATTAAGTTAAAACATGAAAATCGAATGTAATAATTATTTCACCTATTTTATTGTGGCTTTATTTATTATGATGTACTTTAGTTTTGTGTTCTTGTCTGATTGTAACTGACATCTCTTTTTTAAGCACTTTGGTCAACATTTGTTGTTTTTATATGTTCTCTATAAATAAATGGACTTGTCATTTACAGTACATAATTAGCAAGGTTGGTCATTTCTGTACGATTAGCTTTTTCCCCCCGGCTTATTCTGTTGTAATTATTCTAGAAAACAAAATATTATTCAATGCTGTCACAGCAGCTGACTGACAGACTTATAAGTGTTTTTTTTCTCTAATTGAAATTTCTTGTTAGCTCGTTCGCTGAATTTGTTTCTTGACCGCAGAGTCAATGAAATCCTTTCAGACTCCACTGGAAACTTTCAGTGACACATTAGCATTAATGGAAAATCAAGCTATTTTATTATTTCTTTAAATGATTACAGCAGCAAAAAAAACCATAACACAATACCACATTATCTGTTTAAACTTCACCATATAACAAGGTCAGAAAAAACTTTAGAAAGACACATGAGTGAATAAAAGAACAACAGGATGATGGGAAATGTAGATACCGGGGACTCCTATTAATGAAAAGACCAGTAAAGTCTGTTTGGGGGTTTGTACCTTTGTGGTGGAGAAAAGGAAAAAGATGAAAGAAAAGCAGACAATTGCTGAGGTGAATAAAGCAATGTTTGCTTCTCAGAGAAAAAGCAGCAGTAGTCCTCTTTTCTCTCACTTTGTCTATTCTCTCTCTGATGGGTGTCATTTCTCCTTTTATCAGCTTCTGCTGACAAACTAAATAGTGCAGGCGTTGCATAGTGTGTAGTGAAGAATGATGTGGTTCTTGAAGATCAGGAAGACATGCACAGGGTTTGGAAAGTGTGTGCAGTAATATCTGTATGTATGCACAATGAATAAAAACTAAATTGACACTCAAAGCTCCACAAGGGAGTTGAAACCTTTTGATAAAAAACACAGTACAGCTGTAGTATTAATGTTTCTACCTAGCTGGTACATACACATAATAGGAAACATGGTGACAAAGTAAGAGGTTGCATCAAAAAGGTCTTGCACCTTTGCTTGTGCAATACCTAAGTTCAGTTTTTCCGTTTTAAAGTAATTAAATGTAATGGAAGAGGAATGTAAAAAAAGCATGTTTTTAAAATCTAAACTGAAATTTTGGTTATGTAAAAAAAGTAGTGTGAAAGAATCAGTGGTCTTGTTTCCATTCAATGTCAAGCTTAAGCAAACTTTTTAAATTAGAAAATGCGAATTAGGCACGTTTGCATCAACTGGTTTGGAGCGGATAAATGGCTACAGCTTGGTTTGGTCAGAAGTTGGTGCCATAGGCTACACATGGCTGTAATCCGCCAGTTAACAGAGTAGAAGAAGTAGAGGTTGCTAACCGGATAGTCTCGCTTTGCCAGACCTTCCTTCACAGCGCTGCGGAGGAGGGTCTGGCTAGTCCACACAGCATTCCGGGATGGGAGAAAAACGTGCTCTGGTTTATTGGCATTTCTTTAAACCAATCACAATCGTCTTGGGCGGCGCTAGGCGCTGGACAGAGCCACGGTGCCGCTGCAAAATAGCCTCGGGAAGGAACTTGTTTTGGTGGAACGTATACGTTCAAAAGTTGTTTTAGTCGTGCAACAGAAAACTCAGATTGGACAGATAGTCTAGCTAGCTGTCTGGATTTACCCTGCAGAGATCTGCAGGATCATCATAACCTCATAAATCCACCAGAGTTTAAAATTACAACCCAAAGAAAGTGGAAGGAAACGGACATCTGGCTGAAAAGAGGGACATCGGGCGGAATTTCCGGCGGCACCAGAGCAATCCCAGAAGTGGAACGTCGTGGATATAGACTACTAACCGGAAACAAAACAAGTCGCCTTGACCATCTAACCCATCCACGATAGAAAAATATTAGAGGTGTTCAGGACTTGGTTGAATCGGGCAAGTTTGAATTGGGCTTTCATGTCATCTAGTATTGGAAATTTTTCATGAAGCTAGGAGACTAAGACACGTTATAGGAATATCTGGGAAGACGTCAACAGCGGAAACAGCCGATCAGTCATGTGACTTAAATGTTTACGTCAATATTTCCATATCCCATTTTGCGCATCAACTCTTTTTTGACAAAGGAAAAAACGTCCTCAAGCGAGCATAAAAATGTTTTTGCGCAATTCAGGAGATTTTATCAAATGTTGCCGTTTTTATTCAGCTTTTCTAATGTGATACTTCAAAATGCACATAAATATACAAGGGTTAAACTTCTGATGAGTTATGTTTGATTACACAAACCTACAGTCGTTGCAAGGAGGTAGGAGCATAAAAAACAGAAGGTACACATACGTAAGTACAAGGTGGAGAAATATAAGCCAAGAAGAAACTGTAAGCGTTGTGGTTTTCTTTGCTTCCTGCAGTGTTGTTTCTGTTTGTGTGATCACTAAGGAACCACATGAAGCTGTGGCGGTTCAGGTTTACAGCCACTTCAGCTGTCTTACATGGAGACAGCAACAACTTCACAAGTCTCTGTGTTTGTGTCTGAGTTCTAGTAACCCATGTGTTTGTTTTGTGCTCACAGTAGTGTTGTGGGAGTTTGTGGCCAACTGTTCATACCTGAATTCTGTTTGTGTATAATTCCTGGCTGCTCTCTTCTATCCTGGAAGTCCCAGGTTGAACTTGCATCATGAGACAACGCTGGAAAGCAGCCGAATACAGCAGTGAACACACCAAGAAATCCCACCCAGTGTGGCCCAGTGCTGTGGATCGAGCCAGGCACACAGTCATCCTCACCTCTTTAGCAGCCTGGAGGACCCAGCAAGAGAACAAGCCTGATTACAGTATGTGGGCTAGCAAGATGCCTCAAGGTTACCAATGGGTTGCAGTGTGTATGCGGTGTGTCTGTGTGTGTAGGACGGGAAAAGGGGAAACAGCTGCCAGTGGAGTTTACCACAAGTCATTACTGGGCACAGGGGACGGAGGAAATGTGATTTTTACACACAAACACTTGATAGGACACACTCAGTATTCTTAATACACTGTCCATGACCCTGTCAGGATGTGAATCTGAGGACTGACACACACACACACACACACACACACACACACACACACACACACACACACACACACACACACACACACACACACAATTAACACTTCCACTTCTGCTCTCTCTACTTTTTAGTATGTGGTCATCAGCTTGTTCATGCATTCCCAGAATTGGGAATTCAGACAATGAGACAATTTAGGCCTCTAAAAATGATTTAGATCAAAAATAAGTCCTTGGCTGAACTGTTGACATACTGTATAAACTGGTTCCCAAGAAGAAATACTGTAGCTTTGTTTTAGAGTTGCAAGTCAAAACGGTCTGGAACCACTGCACTTGAACATGATAGTCTATTTGAAGACTTTCAGTCAGGATTTAGAATGCATCATAGCACAGAGACGGCACTGGTGAAAATCACTAACGACCTTCTAACTGCTGCTGACAAAGGACTTGTCTCCGTACTTGTCTTATTAGATCTTAGTGCTGCATTCGACACTATTGACCATACCATCCTCTTACAGAGACTGGAACATTTAGTTGGCATTAAAGGAATCGCACTAAGCTGGTTTAAGTCCTATTTTTCTGAGCGATCCCAATTTGTTAATATTAACGATAAACCATCCAAATACGCTAAAGTTAGCCATGGCGTTCCTCAAGGCTCAGTGCTTGGACCAATTCTATTCTCTTTATATATGCTTCCTCTAGGCAATATTATTAGGAAACACTCAATTAACTTTCACTGTTACGCAGACGACACCCAATTATATCTGTCAATCAAGCCAGACGAAAGCGGTCAGTTAGCTAAACTTCAAGCGTGCATTAAAGATATAAAATCCTGGATGACCCACAATTTTCTGATGTTGAACTCAAACAAAACGGAAGTTATTGTGCTGGGACCCAAGCACCACCGAACTTCATTATCTAAATATATAGCTACCCTAGATGGTATTGCCCTGGCCTCCAGCACTACTGTCAGAAATCTAGGAGTCATTTTTGACCAGGATCTATCCTTTAACGCCCACTTAAAACAAACCTCAAGAACAGCCTTTTTCCATCTTCGTAACATTGCCAAAATCAGGAACATCCTGTCTCAAAACGATGCTGAAAAACTAGTCCATGCATTCGTAACTTCCCGGCTGGACTACTGTAATTCTTTACTATCAGGCTGCTCAAATAAGTCCCTCAAGACCCTCCAGCTGATCCAGAATGCTGCAGCACGTGTTCTGACAAGAACTAACAAAAGAGATCACATTTCTCCTGTATTAGCTTCTCTGCATTGGCTTCCTGTAAAATCCAGGATTGAATTTAAAATCCTTCTCCTGACCTACAAAGCACTAAATGGTCAAGCACCATCATACATAGAAGAGCTTTTAGTACCTTATTGTCCCACTAGAGCACTGCGCTCCCAGAACTCAGAGCTACTTGTGGTTCCTAGAGTCTCTAAAAGTAGAATGGGAGCCAGAGCCTTCAGCTACCAGGCTCCTCTCCTGTGGAACCAGCTCCCAACTTGGGTTCGGGGGGCTGACACCGTCGCCACATTTAAGAATAAACTGAAAACCATCATCTTTGATAAAGCTTATAGTTAGGGAGTGAGGAGTTGCAGCATAGTAGAGTAGAGTAGAGGGAGGCAGGAAGTACAAGCCCGTTCCGGCAGGGGAGAGTACGAGCCCGGTCCAGGGCCCCTCTCTTTAGCCTGCCTCTCTTAGTTATGCTATTATAACTCTAGACTGCTGTGGGAAGCTCCTTCAAAGGACACAATGAGCCGCTCCCTCTTCTCTCTTTTCACTTGTCTCCTTTTGTGTGCATCTTAGTCCCAGAAATGCCTGTTACTAACCTAGCTCTGGGGAGTTTTCTCCCCGGAGTCCCTTTGCTTCTTCTTCACCCAGAACATCGCCTTGGAATTGGGTGGCACCTACACCGGGGTCCTGGGTGCAGCTGACGCTATGGACTTACTACACCCTGCTACGCTCTGCGTTTCCCCGCAGTGTCCGACTGCGTCCTGCCGCGTCCAACCGCGTCCACCCAGGCTGCTGTGCCACACTACACCCCGTAACGCCCTGCTGTACCCTACTATGACATGAACTACTATGACTACCATTGTGATCACTGCTTCACTATCTTTATTATGACTATTATTGCCACCATTCACCACTCCCCCAACTGGTGCCGTCAGACACCGCCTACCAAGAGTCTGGGTCTGTCCGAGGTTTCTTCCTAACAAAAAAAGGGAGTTTTTCCTTGCCACTGTCGCAATAGCTACTGCTAATGCTTGCTCTTGAGGCAACCACTGTAATAGTTGGGGCTTCGTAAAGTACAGAGTTTGGTCTAGACCTACTCTATCTGTAAAGTGTCTCGAGATAACTCTTGTTATGATTTGATACTATAAATAAAATTGAATTGAATTGAATTGAATTGATATGGATCCTACAATTTTTAGTCAAGCGTGAACTACTATACCTTTATTTTCTTTAATGTAACAAAAACACACAAAGTTAAAACAATTTTCTAAAGAAGCACTGCACTGATCTTTGAACTGCATCTTTGTCGAAGAGATTTCAGGATCTCATAAACCTTTGAAACAAACCCACCCAAAATACAGTATTTCCTATGTTTTTCCGGAGTGCACACAAAATGCTGAATGGGATGATCAAATCTGATGATTTACTGGAAAACAGACATCTGGCCTTCTGTATCTGTTCTGTATATCAATGCTGCTTTATACAGTATTAAATTGCATCATCCGTTTCAGTCAGTGATTTAAACTCACTGAAATTCCAACAAAACTTAGGTAGATTTGTATTAATGTAACATTTTTAAAATGTATCTGCTGCACACTCCTGATTATGAGTGGTGCTTGACACACTTGAATTATTAGTCCGCAGTCATAGAGAAAACAATATCGTAAGTTGACAATAATTAATGAGGGTTTTGGGAGGTCTGGCAGTTCCAAGGACAGCCTTCAAACACAGAATGTACATGAAAAACAATCACAAGTCAAGGGAACAAAAAGCAGGCTGCCAATAATAGCTGCAACTGAACAATACCTTGCCAAGCCGACACACACACACACACACACACACACACACACACACACACACGTCCACAAACTGGCAGACACTCATAATAGGAAATCCTAATTACAATGGCTTCCAATGATTATTAAAACTACTAATAATAACTGCTAATAATTACAGCATGCCAAACCTGCCCTGGGAGGGAGGTTGGAGCAATTACACACCCAGTCAGTCAGTGACTACTTCACGCAGTCAGTCAGCGAGTCAGCCAGGCTGTCTGACAGTCACTCAAACACAGCATCAGTCAAAGAAATTACCAGCACGAGGCCACTCACTCAGCTAGTCTGTCAGGAAACCCAGGAAGTTACTGTAGGGTTAGTCATAATCTGAACAGATTACATGTCAATTAAAACTGCATTATTGAGACCACTAGAAGACATGTCCCCCAGATGTCTCCCAAAAACAAATAACTGTTACCTAATCCTGTATCTTTCTGGAGCGCAATGTTGAATGGGTGAATAGGATGATCAAGTCTGATAGAAAACAGACATATATATATATATATATCTATCATGTCAGTCAGCTAACCAGTCGTTCAGTACTTCCATGCTTTTCATTTGCTCCATTTAGGTGACATGTTTGATTCAGACAGAGAGAAGAGTCCAGAAGCACACTGCAATTAATCTTTGTAACTACTTTAAGCTCTCCAATGCATTAACACAAACACCCAGGTTGAAATAGCCATTGTAATCAGAATATTGAATGTTGAAAACACACAGACAAACTTTGTAGATCCATACTGAACACTGTGCACAAAATGAACCTTGGCAGTAACTCAGGAGAATTTAATTACTTCCTCTCCCTCTCCCCATTGGCCAAGAGGTCTGGGATATGCTAATTAAGCCTTGACTGATAAAACATTCCCTTGGCCTCTGTGTCTCATTACTACTAACTTCTCTGATTGCAGCCCGAGTCCAGCACCCACAGTGTCTGATAAATAAGAAAGCACCTTAGGCCACAGGCTGTGACTAGATGCTTATTAACTGGAGGGATATGACCTAGCAGTGTGATGGCACAACGCCTGAAAAAAAAAACAAAAAAAAAACTTTGTGCCGCAATCAGTGTACCTTATCTTCTTTTTCGAATTGATAATTAGTCCTGAATTAATTTGGGGCCAGCATCTATCTCTTATCACAAAGGTAAAATTCATCAGCAGCTTAAATGATGGACTAAATTGGGTTGGCAATGTTAATGATTCACCTTGCAGGGAATGGGACATGAGGGAAATTATTTCTCCTGACTCATATTTAATTAACCTTAGCATATGTGCTGGGCATGCATTTTGGCTTTTAAGAAAAAAAGACATCTTTGGCAAATCCTGTTTTAAAATGAATATTTTAATGGCAAAAAAGACGTTATATAATGTACATAAATATAAAATGTAAGAAAACAATAATAGAAATCATTGTTATTGTTACAACATTATAACATGAAATTGGCTTTTTGGATATAAGCAGTTTAATATAAAAAAAAAGTTATACTTCTAAGACAGAGAGGTTGTTTAGTTGGCTCCTTCATATACTGGTCTCTGTACAGGGAGAACCAGGAGTACCACAACTCTTTACATAGAAGACTCTGGTTAGTACCCTCAGCTTGTGCAACTCATACTGTACTGCCAAAAACCAAAGAGCCATACTTGCCGATTATTTGATATGTTAACCATGCTATGCAACAATACAAAATTAATTTTTCTTACCACTTTTAAAAGAGCAAGTTGAAAATTGCTTGTAAAGTTTATTATTTTGATATAATTGCATATCCAAAACTGAGAAAAAAAACAACATGAACCAAATTTGGCTAAATATGTGATCAAAACCGCTTTCTTACAGTAGCATGGTAACAGTGGCCAAACACTCAGTGGCTCTTGTATAACCAACCAACAACACTAACTATCATTAAAAAATATTAAAATATAAAAAAAAATAAATGCATTTGAAGAGTACATGGGAATTGCGTACCAGCATCAGAGGAGTAACAATGATTAACCTTCACGTAGTGTTCATATCTCAATATACTGTAGCTCAGCAAAGCTTCACCAGGCACTGATGCAGCATTGAGAGACACATAGTTAACACAACACCTTCCACCTTCTGCATTCTGGTTTTGGAATGACGACACCAAAATCGTCCATGTGAGTGTGTCCCCCACTAGATCATTTTCTCTGGTGCTCCATAACATGCTGTAAAATATAGGCAGCTATGATTATCCAAAGCAATACAATTGACCTTTTAGTAATGTACAGAACACTTTTTGTTTTGGTATATTGGCTACAATTCAAACATTTTAATTCAGCAGTGTAGATGATTAGTTATGTCTTATTACCCATCACCCCGAAGGTCCTGGAAGCATAAAACAATATAATTTGTTGTTATCATATTACATTTATGTTTTGTGTTTATGGTTTCCCCTTCTTTCACTTCACATTTTACACTTAGATTAATTACAAGACAACTGCCATTTATTATTGACCTACTGCATGTTTTGTAACATTTGAGGTAATGCTAGGCACATTATTCTATCACTCAGCATTGTGGAGTTAACCCTACTATTTGCTACTGTGGTTAATGTTAACACTGAGCAAAATAAGTAAATGATCTAAAGGGACATGTGAACTATTTTGGTGTCACTTCTCCATACTTGACCACCAGGCCAATCTCCTAATTCTTGTACTTTCAGTAATACCTTGACAGTTTGATTTGAAAGTTTGATTTCCATACTGGTGCTAAAAAGTGATAACAGTATAAAAAAGACACACATTTCTAAGTAATTCCAAAAGTTACATTCAGTCAATATAAAGCCCACTCCGGTAACCCTCCTCCTACTGCAGAACAACTGCCTCCCAACTATTTAAGAACTTTCACTCTTTCCTCTGCTCTGTTCTTCTTTGAAAACTCTCTGAATCAAACCATTGTGAACCATAAAGGATTTGGCCTTGCACTGCATGTGTTCTTACCATCTTTTCCACCTCCCTCCATGCACACTTTAAGTCTATTGCTTCTTTCTTTAATCCCTCTTCCTTCTCTACGTCCTTTTCATTATTCCTTCCTATCTATTCTACTTCTCTCATTCCTTCTTTCTCTGTTTTTCTGTAATCTTTACCCCTCTAACTCTCCTACTTTCCTCTTTCCAGTCAAGATCCACGTGCCAAACAAACAAGCAAATGAGATGGTTTTGAGATAAAACATCTACGTAATTTGGGCATTAGTCCAATTTCTTCATTCTTTTCACATTCACTTCAGTGGGATTTCATCCTCTGTCAAATTAACAGAAATGCAATTCATCTAATCCTGAAATGTCAATTTAAACATTTAATCTCCATTGAAAATAATACTGCTGAGCTTTGTAGAATGAAATACGGAAATGCTGAGCTGCACTCTAACTCTTAGTTAAACTTAATTGATGGTTTAGCAAGTGGCTAAATGGATATACTGTACACTGTGGCGCACTGAGAAGAGCACTCTGAAGCTGAACTCATGTTTCAACAAGACTTGTGAACACTTCACCACACGGTGACGCCTACACCACGAGGTCACAGAGATGTGCCACGAACATCTATCGCATACAATTTATAGTACATGGCATACACAGACAACGCAGAGAAAGAAAGAGGCTGCTATGTAATACAGAGTGAAAATGAGCTCTGCAACAGGGTAGTTAAATGCTTGGCTTTTCTGTCTGGTTTACCCAACATGGACACCTCCAAGGCATAAACACTTTACTCCGGCACATAAAGCCTGCAAATGGTGACACAATCGCCCATTGTAGTGGTTTGGCTGAACTGTATGGAACAAAGAACTATTCCACCATTATTGGAGTTTTTGCCAATTTCTTGCAATTCCCCAATTTATTTCACATCGCTGTCTATCATGTTAAAGCACCATTATCACATATGTGCCCTTCCCCGAAAACTATTGTGTTACTCTCATTAAAAGAGAAAGCAGAAATAAAAAGTTTTAACAGTGTAAAGTGAAGCGTCAAATAGTCGGTGTGTGTATTTTCTTGCTCTCGACTGGGTTGCAATTTGACAGGAGGTTGCAGTGTTATTACTAAAATGGTCGCATTGTTCTTCCCAGAGCTTCTTCCAGTATGTCAAAGCTCATAGGTTGATATTAGCACTCTGGTGAAAGTGGTTTTCAGCTTGCTGTTTAAAGCAATAGATTATTTATCTCTGAATAGGATGTTTGATGGAAAACCAAAAAGTGAGCAAAAACTCCAACCACTCTGGAATGATTCAATAAACACAGGCTGTACTACGGTTTGAGTACTGATGACTGTGAAAATGTAATCAAAGAAGATTCCATACATTCAAGTTGAGGTCACTTTAAGTAAGGTTAACTATTCAAAGACAAATTTAAGTCCAATAATGGGGATATGATGTTAAATGAATACCAATAAATGTAAATTTGAGATTCAGTACTTCTACAAAAGTGGTTAAACATGTTGTTATCCCAGGATCATTTTAAAGCAGGAACAGAGCCATTCATAAGTGGTTTCAGTCTCAGATTATACCTAGTCCTGTACTAAAAAATAGGTTTAAACTCATCCCTACTGGGGGAAATATTTCAGATATAAATGAAAGGCAGTCATAGCATTATTAAAAACATTATTACACGTAAATATAATTCATACAGTGCTCTACTGTGCTTTATAGAGCACTTCAATTATTCAACTGTTTCCATAATTCATTGACTAAACAATACTGTACGTGATACATCAGACTTGTCACAAGTACATCTATACTTGAATATAGGCTGGTATAGTGGCGTTCTCCCTGTTTGGCAAAATAAGTTAATAGGCCTCAAAATGCTCTTCATTTAATAACATACTGTAACTGACGCCCACATTTTAAATGCCGTGTAGATTTGCCATTGTTAATCTTGCATGGGTGCATATATCGTCAGAGTTAGGATGATTTTTTTGTTTCAGCAGCCGTTACTAACGTACTAACATATATCATGTTGTTGATATTCACAGTTTTGAAATGCAGAAACATTTTCCATCATCTTCTACATCTCAACTCAACCTCAAGCGGAGACTTAAAGCCTTATGATCACTTCTTTGTATACACAACCTGCTTCAGTCTCAATTTGGCTTTATCGCACAGAGATACTGACGCTAAAAGGTGTCATTTATTTCTATGAATGGCCACACACAGCCACAAGGTTAACATGTTACTCCATGTTAGATTGTAGAATATCTTGTGTTTTGTCAGCGGCAGCAGTGAAACCACCAGGTACAATATGAGAATGTGTAGAGCTGTATGTACGTCTTAATTTAAATGAATCCAATTACCTTCGTGGCTCGGACTGATTTGTGAAAGAGACGACTTAATCAGAGTATAGTGAAAAGTAAAAAGCCTGCTAATTTTATACTGCGAGAAGCGATTCAAATGACTTCAAACAACCAGCCATTATGCATCACGCCGGGCCACTCTATAATTAACCTCCTTTACCTTGCTTGTCTGTGTATTACCATATACTTCAAACAGCGTAGACGGCGTTTGATAATGATAGTGATTCAAATCATACCATTAAGAGGTTTCAACTCTATTTCATTGGAGTACCACAAACAGAAGAGCTGCACAACGCAAAGCAGTTAGCATTCTGCTCATTTTCATCTCTGCACCTGACTGGTTTACACAGCTGCAGTCATGGCATTCTTCTGTCTTGGGTTGGTTTGGTGTTGCTGTTGCTGTCTTCCTCCCTCCCCAGTATAGCCATATTGGTCTGGACTGGGATCCACCAGGTGCCTGTAACCAATCAAACATGTACTCTGTGTATTTTTGTGGTCTTACTTAAATGTACTGCTGTGCAATTATATTCCAAAATGCTGCTTGTAATTATAGAAGTCATTTTGCACGTTGAGATGCTGTTTCTCTCCTATTAGTACATTTTAAAATGTCACAAAACTCTTCAGGTGTTAAAATTGAGTCATTTCTACAAACAGGAGGATCTCTCAGATATCGAAATTTACCTGAAATCATCTTTATCCACAAATCGCCCCTACCTGTAACCTCCACCCCTGGTTCCACGCGTCAACGTGTCGTACCGTAGTCCACGAAGTGGCGGGGTAGGAGACGGGGGCACATCCTGCCGTAAGGGCCCTCTCTGCTGGGAGCTTGGGGCAGCGAACAAAATGTCAACCATTATCACAATATGAGAAAGAACAGGTGAGGACAAGCGTGCTCTTTCACAATAAAGACTGAATGAATGACTTAACAGTGTAACAAAAACTGAATTGAGCAAATGAGAAAAGTTAATATAAACAATTAAAGACAGGAGTTGAGAAGTCAGGCCTTACTTTCAGACTAATTTGTATGTCTGACTCATGTGAGTATAACCTCTGTGAAAAGTATTATAAAGAAATATTGCATTTAATTACCTTGGGTGGGGGTAGTACCCAGGGTCGACGCTCCGAGGGTCACCTAGCCGTGCATATGGCTGACCAGGTGGGTAGCCGGAGTAAGATTGGGCAGACTGGGAATTGGGGTTAGGGTAGGACGGGGCAGACTGGGAGTTGGGGTTAGGGTAGGAAGGGGCAGACTGGGAGTTGGGGTTAGGGTAGGACGGGGACTGAGGGTATCCCTGTGGGGCCTGAGGAGGTCCGGGGTAATGACCTGACCAGTGCTGCATGGGGTAGTCAGCTGGATCCAACGGACCTCGTCTGGAAAAGACAAAGACACAATTTTGAAACAAATGATGGAGTAAAAAAACACCAAGTTTTAAGAAGTTTAACACGTGACTTTTCTATTTTCTATGAAAATTAAAATCTGGTTTTATTTGGCTTGCAACAAACAAACAGCCATGTGTCAGTACAGATCCATTCACTCCCTTAACCAAAGTTTCCCATTGCTGAACTCTTACAAAATGCAGTCCGGGCCTTTATCCCTACCAACGTGTGCTGGCACAGACAACATCATGTTAGAGAGTGATGTTTCTTTCTTGTCTTTTAATAAGAACTTATCATTAACAAATACTAATGCTGCACATATTGCCAGTTTCTCTGCTGACTAAATGGCTTAAATATTCATGAAAACCTGCTGAAAACAATTTGTTTTGGACCAGAGAGAAAGAGAGGGGGAGGCGCACACACGCACGCACGCATACACGCACGCACACGCACGCACGCACGCACACACACACGCACACACACACACACACACACACACACACACACACACACACACACACACACAGCTGTGGTAATCCAGTACAGTCCTGTTAATAGATACCAATGTCTTGCGCCCAGTGGAAAACAAGTACACAAACATGTGTCGTCCACATAGCAAACATTATGAGGCATTACATTTTATCTCTCTGTCTTTCTGTCTCTTCTCATCATAAACATTTGTTTCTCATTCTTTCTCAATCTACCCACCTACCAAATTTCCTTCTCTTGTCCCTTCTTTCATATCGGATTTTTTCAAATTTAGCTTTAATCTTATTAAAGTAAATACTTGCACAGAGCGCACAGAGTGCACGCATGCGCACAGAGAGCGCGCACGCACGCACGCACGCACGCACGCACGCACACACACACACACACACACACACACACACACACACACACACACACACACACACACACACACACACACACACACACACACACACACAGTGTTGGTGGTCTCCATACTGACGCCTGTGTGTGTCAATTTGGGTGGTCAGCAGTGGAAAGTGTATAACTAACTACATGCCCATCATGTTTGGGATGTCTGCTTCTGCCCTTCCTGGCTCCAAATCCGCTGTGAGAGAGTGTGTGTGTGCGAGAGCGTAAACACACGTTACATTTCTGCTTCTCTCATCTGTCAACCTATCTGTCATCTGTCTGGTTTTCGACTTATTCTGCTACACTTATTGTAAGTCACTCTGGGTACGAGTATCAGCTACATGTCTTAAATGTCTCCCTTCTTGATAGCCACAGCCTTTTTGTCTGCTTCTCTTCTGCTGGTAAGCCGACCAGTGCGTAAGTCTACCAGCTGCCCCGTCCATCCATGTGTCTGACTGCCTCTCGCGCTCTCCTTTTAGAGGTTTTATGACTACAAGTCTGCCTGCCAGCTAATCTGCATGGCTTGCTATTCATCTCTGAGCCTGTATACCTGTGCCCATATCACTCAGTCAATCTGTCACTCAGAATTTGGCCCCTGGCACCGATAATGTCACCAAGGCAGAGATAAGAGCAGTGGAGAGGTGATGAGGAGGTGAGAAAGGCAGGCATGACAGAGAGGGAAACAGAGAGATAAGATAGAAAGTAAGGAGAGGAAGGGAAGGGTAGGTATGAGGGAGAAATGCAGATTAAAAATAAGGATAAGAAGAGGTGAGGAAAATACAAGAAAGGAGCTGCAGGCAAGAAGAAAAAAAAACTTCACCTCTAAAATGTACATGTAATTAAGAGGCATCAGCAGCTTGTGTGAAAACATGCTTTACTTATCTATTAACTGTTTAAAACGGACCATTTATTGATTTATTGTCATTTCTAGACTTTGAATCACTTATTTGGATTCAAGATTTTTTTTTTTTATAACTTTACATTTTTAAAAATTTAATTTAAAAATAAGATGAAGCAGAAAAGGCCAGTGGGCCATAAGATAGATAACACAAATTTAAGACGGGAAGGAGAATAAATGTAGAAAGACAGAAGTACGATATGGAAAGAGTGAAATGAAAAATGAGAGGGGACATGTAAAGAAGAATGAAATGCGGATAAGAGGCTACTAGTATTCTAAGACAATTTGACAGACAACTACAAAAAACATGGACAATTTGATTCTTCCTCATTACCAGGCTTTTATTTCACCTCTGTGATCTTATGTTGGTTACAGATATAAACTGCTGTACTAGCTAGTATAGCTCTGACCAATTTGGGCTTAATTGTTGCTTGTGCCCTGCTTAGATTTCTTTGTGATGCCCTATCTCCAACCCTCTGGCAATGTAACAAGGATCTACTGGAAATATATGGAAAATATTGTTAGTTTATTGGATCTCTGGGTAGATTGGGGTTTAACAGGTGCTGGATAAAGATGGAAATATTTAAAGCAAAAAAATTAAAGAAGCAAAAGTCCGCACACTGTTCAAGTGCTGAAACAATAAGTTAATTAAGTGGTCTTCTGCTGTTTGCCAGACAAAACTATCAAAATTAAAAAAGTGACCTTTGGTTTAGAAAATGTGATGGGCATTTTTCACTATCACTTACATTTTTCAGACTAAACTTTAGTCTAATTTAATTTATTAATCCTTTAGTCACTAAAGGATTAATAAATTAGTTCAAAAAAGTTACTCGACAGATTTATTGATATTAAAAATAATTATTAGTTCTTCGGAGAGATGCCATATTGGGAATGGGGTGGAAATCCAGTGGGAATCTTCAGGGAATCCACTGTAAATCCGGTGGCAAGTTTGGAATTCTCCCTCTAGGAACCCAGTCAGCACTGCACAGCAGCTGGGGATTATGGGGTAATGAGGATGGAACCCATTATTGGCGCACACACACACACACACACACACACACACACACACACACACACACACACACACACACACACACACACACACACACATGCATGCAGAGCAAACCTTAGCTTAAATGCAGTGCTAGCTCCTAATCACCCCCTCCCGAACCCCACATACTCTGGAGGAGGCAAATTGGCACACAGCTGGAGAGGAGTTAAGACCAAATGAGGAGGCTGGAGGTCTGTGTGTATGTGTGTGCATAATATGTGTGTGTGTGAGAGAGACACAGAGAGAACGATAGAAACAGATGTAATGAATGAGAACAGATTCCTGGCACATGCAACAACTAGTTTAACATAATTGACAGAGTAATCAAAGCAAAACGAAATAATTAAAAACTTTCCGAGCTGAACAGAAAAGCCGGTTTGAAGTGAAATTCAACTATGAAATACCTGTTTAGGAATGACTGAATGTAGATGAGTGCACTCAGAGTACATAGGTTAGATATTTGAAAGGATAATTGGAAAGAAATCTCTCCAGGTCTGACAGTAATTGAGAGTAATGTGAGTCTTTGTAATTCCCTGGTATTTAAGAGACTTCTGATGGATTTTGGAGGAAACAAGGAGTTGTTATATGTCTTCTGCACCTGCCCCTCTTTCTCATACATACACACACATTTTCAGTTACTCTTTCTAAAAGGGCTGGATACAGCTGTTATACCAGTGGAAAAACACACACACACACACACACACATACACGCACACACACACACACACACACACACACACACACACACACACACACAGCCATGGATCATCCCAGCCTGTCTCAGAGACACAAATACCTTTAAGAAAGAGAGACAAGACGTCACGTTGTGACACAACACATTAAAAAACTCCTGAGAGCCAATGACAGCCGCATCGCAGATGGATTGTCTCAATAAAACCAAACACTAAAGCAAAAACACAAACAACACCGCCTCAAAATGAGAAGAGAAGACAAGTTTGAGATGAGAGGGAGGGTTATAGAAGGTGAGAAAGAGAGGAGAGGGGGAAGTAAGAATTATTCAAAGTGAGTGAAAGAGGAGCGGTGGAAAGAAGAGGAGATAAACTACTGCAGCTTTAATTCAGTTATATCTTTATGAGTCTTTGGAGCCGAGTCCTTACCTTGTGCTGATATCCATTTAAAACTGATTTTAGGTTTGAGGTTGGGAAAACACTTCATATATTCAAATTGTATTCAACAGCATCAGATTCTTTGTCAATGAGAGTCACGATATTTTGACAGCGTGGTAATAAAACAGATTAATAGCTCAAATTGTTCCACAACTGCTGTCGTAATGTCATTTGGTGAGCTGCGGTGAAAATGGAGCTGCTGTGATGTAATGTCCCTGGAGTTAAACTGAGTTTAACTCAGTTCCAGCTTCTTAATGTGATACTTCATTAAGAAGCTTTAATCACAGATGCATCACAGTCCAAACAATGAGGCAATAAAAGCTTAAGTGAGAAATAATGAAGGGTGGAGAAATATTTGATTTTCTATCTAAGGAAGGGTAGGATCAGAGGGGAAAGTCTATTTGTAGGAAGACTGTACTGTAATTAAAATAAAACCTACGTCACATCTTGTTTTTTTTGCAAATTACATCTATTATTGGTTTTGAACTGCTTAGTAAATTCACAAGTTTAGTACATCAATCCTACTAACTAATCCTTTAAAAAAAAATTAAAACAAGATTGATCAAGGAAAGAAAGAAGACTTGACCAAAATCTAATGGAACGACCAATAACACATTTGTGTGTTGAATAAAAAAATATATAAAATGGGGCCCTTGAGCTGCCTAACAAAAATATGACATATTAACAAAGACAGTTAAGCAAATATTTCATATTTACTTATGTGGTAGCATTATGAACACTATAAAGTAGAACTTTAAAACATGAAATGACTTGTAAGAAAATCAGGGGCTGCTTATGACTATGCACATTTATGCTGCAAAGTGCTTTAAATTCCAATTATATCATCTGATCCTTTGGGAGGATCTTGTGTGGTAATCACGAAGTTTTTGTCATGCATTGTCTGTTACTACCATGTTTACTACGATGTGTCCACAAAGAGAAACACAAATGCCAACATGAGGGCATAACACTCTGTGTCCCAATGTTTGATAGTGGTGCCACAGAATAAGAGTACATGTGCAAAAATATATAACTTTAAAAATATAATCATACATTATTGGTTTTTGAGAGGCATCAGACATGCAGTCAACCAATATTTTAAAGCATCAAGCAGAGAGATAAGGCTTTCAGCATGATTGGCAGTTTGTTTGACTGAGTTAAACCACACAAAGCTGCTGTGTGAGCACAATGCATGGGTACAGTACTGTATGTGCCATCTGGAACTGTATTAACTGTGACTAGTGAAAAAACAAACTTAACAGAACAGGGATGAGTCATTAAGAGTGACGCCTGAAGCAGCAGAGAGAGTTTTTTATTAGGAGAAGCCCAATAAGACAATAAGCTGTTTTCCTACTTATGGTTAAGTGGTTACATACTGTGTGTGTCTCTGTGTGTGTATGTCAGAGATGGTATTTTGTTGGTTCAGCTGTCAATGTGGTTTGCATTGGTGCTTGTGTGTGTGTTTGTGTGTGTGTGTGTGTGTGTGTGTGTGTGTGTGTGTGTGTGTGTGTGTTCGAGAGCCCTAACCATCCCTAGACTCCTGACCCCTTAAAGTCACATGATACTCCATCAGTTCCCACCAACACTTAGAAGATGGGGTCAAAGGCTAAGGAAGGGTATTATCAACCAGGATTAGGGGGCATACCAAATACATAGACATAACATTCAAACCCTTGTCACCATTTGGTAAAGTTAACCATTTGGTGTAGGACTGGACCATTGGTAACCCTGCAACTGTAGTGGAAGCTAACTTAATGTTTTATTTTTCACATGACTGACATGGGTTTATATCAGCTGATTTTTAAAATGTTACAATAGGCCTGGCACAAATTCCCTTATGTTTTTTGGGAAAGCAGCAACTGACTGTTCACTAAGCCCGCCCCCCTAGTTGCTGTTGCTTTGCTTTCCATTCTCGCACGGAACATAATAGACTTTACAATGGTGTAAAGTTTATCATTCAAAATTCACACTCATTTTTGAAACAATGGGCCTGTATTTTCACCTAGAAGTGAACAAAAGCAGCTGTAGCTAGCTAGCATAGAATAATTTTAACGCTATAAATGTGTATTGGTTGACAACGGATGGCCCATAGGAGACATGGAAATGAAGGAACAGCATTATCCATACATTATAGGGTAGAGCTAATATTATAGCAGGGGTAAAGTTTAATTACAAAAATGTACACTGTTACTTGTTCTATCATAACCCTGGGATTGGATGCTTAATATAGAAAAACATAGAAATAGGTTTATACTTTAATGTTTGTATTTTCAACAGTATTTGTGTGAGTATAAGTGTGACTTGAGTTGCTGAGTTGTTAACTTCCCATAACCAAATTAAGGAGCAGGACAGAGCTGCTATTGTTAATCTAAACTCTGAACTCTACCCTTGCTCCCATGCAGTTGATTTTCCAGTCAATGGGTATTTTTCTCACGGAACTTGTAACCACACATAATAAACAAGTCAGCTGAGGACATAACACTTGCCTTTAAGAACAAGGTTTCTATTAAGCTAGTTATGACATTTTAAGTTAAGGCATGTTAACGTTTGCTAAAGTGAGGTGGAGCATGACTTTGTTGAAATTGGTGCAACCTCATTTTGAAGTATTGGTTGTTAATGTCACCCCTTATTATAAAAAAAGACAGTCAATATTTGAATTCAAATGATGTACCAGGTATATGTTTAAAGCTGTGTACGGACCTGACGAGAAGAAGCTCCTAGCTTGTCACACCTCACTTTGAATGAGTTGCTGTGGTTTACATTAACAAGAGGGCAGCTGCATGATATAAAACCTGAATATCAAGCACAGTTGAGTAAATACTGTTGGTAAGACAGGTTGAATGGAGGGTTAAGAGTGTGCAACAAATATAGATCAGACAGTATTTTACTGGGGATTATTCAGCTAACTTACTTTAATGAAGATGTAATCCTTTGTTTTTGTTTTTAATCTGCATTCTAATTTTGCATTTTGGACTATGTGCCAAAGATGTAATTACTGAGGACTTCACAGTAGGGGCAAATTTGTGTTAAAATGACTGGCCAACAAGGAGTTTCCAGGCCGCTTAAGAATACATTGTTCATCAGTATTCCTTGGAACAACCAAAGAGCAAACGACAGAGAGAAGGGAGATGAATGTAAAGAGGATAAGAAGTTAGCCTAAACATTAGACAAAGAGGTGTGACCGCAGAAAGCTGAGACAGACAGAAGAGGAGGAAGAGTAGGAAGGAAAGATACAAGGACTGTGTCTCCCTATAGTGCACTACTTTAATTATCTGCCATTAAATTTGAGAGTCCGAAGTACAGGTTGTGTCCATGACATGTACACTACTTTTTGCTAACAATCCCACAATGCAAGCCATTAAGCTCAGAAAAGAATAAGTAAATAAAATAGAGGACAAAGGGGAAAAAGTTGAGGGGGATGATAAGGACAAAACAGTAAGGTGCAGGGAAAGGGATTTTACATTTGAAACCTGAAGAAATGAATGAAATAAAGTGCTACAAGTAAGAAAGATTGAACCTCCCAGATGGATGTATTGTGAAGCTGAGAAGGAAAACATGAAGAGAGGCGGAGGAAGAAAGGGGCAGAAAATGAGAAGAGAGGGACAACAAAGAAAAGTAGTAGGAGGGGAGGAGGGAGAAGAGAGAGGAAGAGAAGAAAAAAGGCAGAGAGACAAGTGCTGCCCTCAAGAGAACGGGTATGCTGTAGGTCAGCATCTGCTGAGAATAATGGGCCCTACTTTAGAGTAGCACACACACACACACACACACACACACACACACACACACACTCTTTCTCTCTCTCCCCCCCCGGATGCTTGCTCATACAGTTTACATTTGAATGAAACTAAACACCTTTCAGGGTCTCCTATCTGTCTTTGTCAATAAAATTCTGTCAAATATGATTAATCCACCTGGATATCACAAATTACAAACTGACCAGTCCAGGAAACTAACATGATTACATTCCCCTGTGCATGTAAATGTGTTCGTGTGTACACACAAATTTGCAAATATGCCATGTGTGTAACAGGGTATGATGATGGTGTGACTGTGAATGTGTGGGAGTGCATAATACAGAGTACCTGTATAAAAGAAGAGAGAGAAAAAAGACAAAGTCAGCAGAGAATGAGATAAATATGACCACAGGAGGATAAAAAGAGGAAAGTGGAGAGCAGATGAAAGTATACGGTAATATGGTAAGTACTTAAAGTGAAAAGTATGAGAAAAAACGCAGTGAGAAAGTTGAAAACAGGAGATAAAATCAAATTAGAGTACAGAAAGTAAAACAAAAGTCTTAGAGGAGAAAAAGAGAAGCAGTTCTGAAAGAAAAACAAAAATAGATGGGAGGACAGAGGAGAAACCCATTAGAGGAAAGAGAGAGGAACCCAGGGATGAGGGCCTTCCAGATGGTAGGAGACTGTTGCCCCGGAAACGGCGAAATGGGGATTTGGAGTGGTGTAATATGGCCATGCCATTTAGAAACTGAATGATGAAGCTACAGCCAAAAAAAATCATGTAGACCGACAATTTACTGCAGAAAGATCCTGAAAAACTAAATTCTGTTTGTCAAACATGTCAAATGAGAGATCAGCTGAAGGATCAACAAACTAAGAAACATCGCAGGGCTGAATGTCCATCAAGACCTTTGAAATTTCATCATTGCAGTTCCTTTTCCATTGCATTCACTCTCTCACCGTGCCTGTTACACATCAACTGAAGTAAAGTAATAATGTTGAAATTTATAATCTTACTATATTATCTCTTATCACATTAGAAACAATGGAGTCCTACTTTCTTACAAATAGTAACGTCGTCTCTCCAATATGCAATTAAATACAAGGATTCCTATTATCATATTTCAATATTAATTTTAAATACTAAAAATAAAAAGCTGTCCCAGAAGACTGAAGAAAATCTGCAAGTAAAGACATACATGTGTGTAAATCGCAATTATTAGATCAATATTGCATTTTCTGTTAAGGAAATATTTACAGGTATTACTTTTGTCTGCTTAAATGAAAGAAAAAGAAAATGGCATCTTCAAATAAAGCCAAACGTTATGTTAAACAATTATCCTGTCAACCATTCGATACAATTCGATATCCCGATGCATCACAATGCATCACCTCCTCAAATTTATTATATATTGCTACACATGGTTTTCATCTACAAATTCAAGCATATATATATATATATATATATATGAACTCCAATTTTTATTGGCTCTGCTCTTAAAAAAGACACTTCCTGAATGTAGCGGAGTCTGAACACAGCAGACAACAGACACAAGGCTAAACCAAAAAAAAGCAGCGACTGGAATATCAACAAGCAGTAGGCAATAATCGATTATGGTCTGTCACTGCATCGATGCAGAATCATCCACGTCCGCATCGCGATGCATGGATGCAGTGATTAATTTCAACACCCCTAGTGCAAACCAATATCAACAGCCATAGAGACAGATTGATCACACTGGCATTGCATTTTCTCCACAGTGAGTAAGTACATGGATGGGCCATGTCCATCTATACTAGCTGACATTCTTCAAACTAAAGATGACATACAGTAATGGCAGTATCATACATAACCACTTATAGTATAGTGGCTAAGTTCCAGAAACATCATGAAATCCATTACTGATAATACCATATCCCATTCAAATAGTCCCCATCATTTCACATCTTGAGCCAATAAGGTTCCCCCTCAGCAAGATGTAATAGTTTCAAGCTGGGGACATTTTGCTCCGTGCATGACCACAGGATACAAATTGCTATAGCCACTAATTTGGTGCATGAAGAGGAGTTCTGAAATAGTGCTTGAAACAGGGAGATGGGGGATTGTAAAAACTATGTATGGTCATGGACTCATATGAAAGGACTTTTAAAGAGGGACACGGACACACAGACATATGAACATGATTTCAGTTTGTGTGGTAAGAAAAAGTTATGGTTTGCACTATACCTATGCACAAGCAACTTTGAACCTATAACTGCTCTTCAATGACTTATGTTCATTTAGTTTCACTGAAAACATAAAGTGTATTTGCAACTTTAGTAGTGAATGTAGGACACCAGAGCTGAAGGTAAACGTGTCCATCTTTTCACTAACTTGACCGCAGCAGCCTCACTGCTTTATTTAAATGTCAAACCACTGCCTGTTGCAGTAATATGAGCTGCTTCCTGTTTCCACAGATTCATAAATCATCATAACAATTTATGGTGCGTTCCATTTGGTATCCAAGAATTTGACATGAGCAAAATTTTTGCACACACTCATCGTGTTGTCTTTCAAAGTTTATGTAATTGGGAGATAGAACTTTGCATGCATGCAGAAACAACATTTAATTATCATTTAACTTTCCAATAGAACTTTGTGAATTCCTGGAAAAAAAAGAAGAAGCTTGTAGCAGCACAGAAACGGCAGATGGTCATTAGGCTGCCGCCAGATGTTAACATTTCAAAGCTGCAACTGTTGAAATGTAGGAACCGCGGTCCATTTTCTTGTTCTTTAGACAGACATAAATAATAATGTAACATTCCTTGATGTGTTTCCTACATTTTTGGTGATGAGTTAACTGCCATAAAGTGAAGTCAAACCATCACCATGCAGCCCTTAAAAAAGCAAGCAAGATGTGATGGACATTTTCGAAGTACAGAATGAGTAATCAACCGAAGGGAAAGCTTCACTTCCTGGGTGTTATTGTGCCACTGTGCAAGTATGTGTGTACATTTCACAACTTATAGCAAACCTCCTTCACTCCACATGAGCACAGTATCACTTAACATCAGATCAACCCCAGCATACCGCAACAACCTGTTAGAAATTCACTGGCTGGGACCTGAAAGAAAAACTTCCTCCCTCACCCCGGGGTCCAGACACATGAAAGCATATCATACTCTTGTCCTATGGTTCTGCAACACATTATGGGTTGTAACTCAACTTTTTGTCCATGATCAAGATCAAAGCTGTGACTAGAACTGTTCAATGCAGCAACGGGTGAACACATCAGAAACACTAGAAGCTCAGAACAAGATAGGGTCAAGAGAGAAAAAAGAGAGAGGGGGGGAGGAGTCTTTGAGAGGCAAGGTATTTCTTAGTATCCCCTTCATGCCTAACAAACAAGCAGAGACTCGATGAGTCCAGAGACACACAGAAAAACAACTGGACAATGGGGTGGATTGTGCCGCAGTTGTAAAGTGGTCTGGGAAACTCTGAGGCCTGGTTGGGAGGTCTTCTCAAGAGAGATAGAGAGACAGAAAGAGAAGTGAGAGACATTCCCCCATCAGCAGAGTGAACCAATATTCAACAATGTCCTTTTTCACCCCAAGTTTAGAGAGAATGAGAGGGAGAAGAGGAGGGGCTGAAAGGGAGAAAGACGCAAGGCAGAAAATGGAGGGAAACAAATGAAGAAATGCAACTAAAAGAGACACAAGGAGACACAGGATATAACATCTGCTTTCTAATTACTAACCATCCAATTATCATCATAATGAGGAAGTGACAGCCTTCCTGGAAACCTGAACATCAATTCTGATTGGCTCGTTTAATGCAATAAGAGTAATAACAAGGACAAATGGGTAAGGGTGTTTCGCTAATCCAATTGGGTCATGGCTGTGTTTCGAACAACTGATCGCTGTTATCAACAGAGATCCTTGGAAATTAAACTCATGTTTTAATCAAAGTTGACTTAGTTCAGTCCTATGTGCCTCCACCTCCCCCTTTTTTTTCTTTGGACTTTGTTTTTTGTTGTATAAAGAATAATATAGGAGAAAACAAGCATGTGTGTGTGTGTGTGTGTGTGTGTGTGTGTGTGTGTGTGTGTGTATACACACTTGTGCTGGTCCTTACCTTTGGACAGACCTTAAAGGCCTGTTTGAGGGTTCACAGTTGGTTTTAAGGTTCAGGTTAGAATTAGGCTTAGGTTATGGTAAGGGGCAAGAGAATGCATTATGTCAATGTCCTCACAAGTATAGAAGTACAGGCTTGTTGTGTGCAAGAGACAGAGAAAGGGAGAATGTGCAAATGGGATAGTAATGGTGCACACATGGTAGGGGCGCAACCTGCTAATGTTGGCCATACACACACTGATGGCCATCTACTGACCTCAGAATAACCAAACACACACACACACACACACACACACACACACACACACACACACACACATACACATACACACGAGGGCATAGGCATGAGTACATACTAACTGAAGGAAAGGTGTTTCATGCATCCATTTATGCTCAAATGTTACAACAAAATCGTAAGTGGTCTAAATCAGCATCTTTCTAGGTTTTGATTCCAGCCAGGAATGTTCGCTAAATGTCAGACACCTCTCTCTCTTTGTTTGAGTCAGTCTCTAGACACTCTTAACTATCTAATAAAATGAAAATATGCAGCTTTAATTCATGCCCGCTCTTGAAGCACAACAATTCTAGTCTTAATCCTCAACAAATGTCCTCCAGTGTTTAAAAAATGGTTCTCTCATGGGTAGAGGTATAGGGACACATACTCTCAATAGGGGTCCTTTGTTTGGGTATTATAACACGGCTGAGAGAAAGTGAGATGGAGGGGGACAAGTATAGGAAAATGATGAAATACAGAGAGAAGGTACGATGTTAAGGATCTAAAGAACAAAATAAGAGTAAGAGAGTTAAGAATGCTATTATATGAATTTTGAGCACAGACCATAGTACTGAATATAAGAGCAAGGGAGGTACTGATTATTTGAATGAGTTAGAATAAGATGCTGATGGACTAAAATCACCTGGAGCGAAACGCTTGAATAAACAACACAGGCATTAATATTTACCATTAGATAACATCAAACTTTAGCATCATTTTGATCCAGCATACATAACAGCTAAAAGTTTGTATCATAAAATGGTTTCAACGTTTAAAATCAATCGTTTGATTACTCCGAAAGTTACATAAATGTCTGTGTATCTTTTTATGATACATTTAAAACACTGAATATTTTTTTATAGAGTAGCAAAATACACAAGATACCCTCGACAGACTCCTCTCTATTTCACACAGTGACATTTGCTGACAGTTTGTAAGGTAGTGTTTGTGCTTTAGGCAGGGAAACATCATCCACTGCTGGGTCATGTTTTAATTTTAGAGCCATCAAAACCTTGTCTCACAGAGATAGTGTGTGCACACACACACACACACACACACACACACACACCGTACCCAGTGTTCCAGTTAACTGACTTCGAGTCATACAGTACCTGACTAAGCAACCCCACAGCTATTCATGGACTCATTTTGAATAATAACGCACACTCACAAATACACACATAAACAAACAAGGTCCCTCCCACACATGCATACAGGTATACAGACATGCAGACATTAGATACACATGACCTGCTTGCTATTTCTGGGCCGGTGGCAAAATAATATGTTTTGGTAAGGTCAACAGGCTAGATGTGGTTTCCAAACATGATCTCTTTCTCTGACTCTCTAGATGCTGAAATAACTCTTGAGTTAATTGACAGCAGGAGAAACATGTATACAGAGATGCAGAGGCAGGGCGAAAGCTAAATGGAGACAGAAGGAGAAAGAGATGAGTCCCTTTCAGACATAAAATCTCTCAGTAGGGAGACATTTCTGGGTATGTCTTTAGTACAGCTTTTTTGGCTTTCAGATTAGTGTGTTCATTGTGGAAAACCTATATTGACTCAAATCTGAGAGGCTGTTATGGATAGAAGTGCAATATTCGCATAATATTTCGCACCAGCCAGGTGAGACTATGCACTACAAGGAATTATGTACATGCATCTATATGGCTGTTTACTGTTAGCCCATCCACGAGGGGAAAGCAGTTCTCTAATTTAGAGGGTAGACCAATAATCAGCCATTTTTACAAAAATAGTTTAGCTTGTGTCTTTCTTCCTTTCTTCAAAGTCAAATCTGCTGATTAAATTCCAAAGCATTTAAAGCATCGCTTCCTATGCAAAATCATCCCATGTGAGAAGGCTATGTTATTGTCAACGTTTTAAATCACAATTCAGCCGTGTACCAAATGTTTCAGAACTGTTACCAGGTTGTAATAAGGCACATTATCAGAGTCACTTTTATGGAAAAATAACTCGGGTCCTTTTCAAACACGAGGCCTACATGTAAAATTGGCACAGCATTTTGGGATTACAGAGCATGTCTGAAAGTGGAAACAGAGACAGGGTGTACTGTATGTGAGTGTGTGTGTGTCCAATTTCCCAAGGCTTTTCAGATACCACAGCCAGACCTCAAAACCATCATCACTGTTCTCGCTCCCATCTGCCAAAGTCATCACCCACACAGACACTCTCTCTATCTCTCTCTCTCTTTCTCTCTCACACACACACACACACACACACATGCACGAACACACGAAAGAGGTGTGAAATAGCCATCCCTCAACATTTTAACAGGGGTGGGAACCTGGCTATAAAGTTTCTAACGTTCTAAACTTCTGTCTGTCATTCCTCTCATTGACTTCCCCTCTCTCTCTCTCTCTCTCTCTCTCTCTCTCTCTCTCTCTCTCTCTCTCTCTCTCTCTCTCTCTTTCTCTTTCTCGCTCTCTCTCTCTCACACACACATATACACACAAACAAACATTTGTTGTTGGATTGTTAGTCTGCTGAGGTGTTGGTTCTTAGAGGCAAAACAAAATGAGGTGAGAAAAAATCTAGTAACAACTTCTCGGAGTTTGTACTGGTAAAGTTTACACTTCTATTTTCACATGAATACGGTTTATTTTTAGACACAGTAAGAGTTTACAGTACAGTGATATCAGGCATGTTAAGGGGCTTTGTTTAAGTACATTACCACAGTACTATTTATCTTTGAAAAATAATGGGACTAAAACGAAAAAAAATAAGGCACTGTGGAGGAGAGGAGAAGGAATTTAGAAAGGGAAGTAGAGGAAAAGAAAAAAATATGGAGATGTAAAGATAGTGAACGAGTGAAGAAAAGAAAGAGATAATTAAAGTTGAGGCCTTTCAGGCAGTGAAAGTATAAAGGTTGCAAATGAAAAATGAGATGCTGCAAGACCAGGAGTGACTGATGATGGTTGTAAAATATAGTATGTGTTTCACATTGAGACTAACATGTTCAAATGGGCAGTGAACAGCTGTGGTTTTATACAAGCACATTTCAGAACTACTTTTAAACAACTATGGCCATTCTGGACCTGAATATTTATCTGGTTACATCTGAAAACACATGAGAAATAAATGGAAAGAATCCTTCACGAATTGATGAGTATACCCAGGATGCTGTTATTGTTGTTGTGCTGGCTAATGTTAGTGATATTTCATGCTGTCCAGGGAGGGTAACAAAAAAAATACACTGGGCAATAGGCTAACACATGCTGCACAGAGATAGTCGAGTGGTTAAGTTCCAGATTTGACAGTCAAGTCTGACCAGAGTTGTCTCTCCTGTGTCCGCTACTCACCTGCCTACTGGCTTTCAACTGTTTAAATAAACAGAAAAAAATACAGGGGAGCGAGATGCTAAGTCTGACTGAAACAGATGGTGATAAACTCCACTAGAAGATATTGGAAAATCGAACAATCAAATACATTTACATAAAACATTAGCTTATGATTACAATGTAACAAAGATGTTGTACAACACCTTCAATGGTGATACACTTTAAAATCCTGTAATAGCAGCCCTGTGATGGATGCAAACACATGCATTTAAAATATGCAGTTCAGTGAAAATTAAGTGTCTTACTGTCTGACATCAGCTCATGTTGCTGATTTAAAAAGAAGAAAACTGTATTACATGAGCTTAATCCACAATGAGTTCCTTATGCTGTAATAATGTATTTGCAATATAATGTTGTGCAGTTCTTGAAATTGTGTTGATTTTTTTTTTTTTTAATTTACAAAGGCAGTTGTTAAAATAAAATAAAATGTATTGAAACTTGCTGCCTCTGTAGTTCAATACAACATAAGGACACCAAACTATCATAGCTGAGGTTTGAAGAGAGTAAAGAAATACACCACAGAATGCACTCATTAAAAAACTACTGATTGTGCAAAGTAAGTTTCGGTGGGGGAGCAGATCTACGAGTCAGGGATCAGTTTTCAACCCCTGTCTGAGCGTGTGTTCCCCAGGGAGGGGATAAGGTGAGTTCCTGGGCTGAGACTGAGGCCTCCAGAGACTCTCAGAAAGACATCCAGACTACACAAATTTAATTAGCGGCTTCAAAGAGAAAAGGAACAAAAGAAGAAAAGAGTGATACCTGCAGAAAAACATTTACTTTTTGGACCTCCTCATACAAGGGGAAGGAGAAGAAGCTGTACCTTGGTAAGGAGGCATACTGACGTTCCACCTCTTCATAACGTGGTGCCAACCGATGATCTGTCCCTCTGCCTGGCATCTGGTAAAGAGAGACGATTTCTTAGTTTGAGTGTGTGTACTTGAATAACAACGTTTTGATGTATTTAAAAAAACAGACACAATTATATATTTCCCTGCCCAACATAGTAATAACTGGGAATCTAAGCGTGTGCAGTGCATACCCATAATCCCCTTTCCTTGTATGTGTGTTTGTGAGTGTGTTTCTGTGTGTTCTGTTTGTGATACAGAGGTTGAGGCCTCCATCCTAGATTAGGTTACTTCAAAACAGGATGGAGTCGTCTCGCTCATTCGCACACGCACACGCACACACACACACACACACACACACACAGAGTCCTGCAGTCTCATCTTCATATTTAGAAAAAAAAGATTAAGTCAAGCTGCTGACAGTCCAATCTCTCCTACTTCCTCTTTTACTCAACATTTCACTGGTTCTCTCTTACCCTCACATCTCATTTTCTCTTCCTCCACTTATTCTCACTCCTCTCTTTTTCCCTCTCACACACACACACACACACACACACACACACACACACACACACACACACACACACACACACACACACACAGCTGCTTTCCCTGAGATTATCCCAGCCTATTCAGTAGGGAGATTCCAGCTGCCGCTGCGCTCCTTTAAGAAGTCAACTAAACCCCAAAGTCAACAAGCCCCATTAACACACACACACACACACACACACACACACACACACACACACACACACACACACACACACACACACACACACACACACACACACAAAAAACATTTTATCTGTAATACCCACTGAATATTGTGAATGAGACTCTTTAACATAATGTGGGTTGAGTGAGTGAGATATGATTCAGGTGATTGAGTGTTGGAAGTCTGCATACATGCTGAACTGCAACAATAAAAGCAACACTTATATGCAGCATTATACAGTGTCTTTAGGGTCTGTGTGAAGCAGAGTCTCTTAAAATAGCCCATCAAATTTAGTCTATCACATCTTTGCCACTTGTAAAATGGTGCTTTTGTTGATAACACACATCTCTATCAGATACAATTGCACAACACATAACTATTTCTCTAAGTACACTGTTGTACCTCTGAAGGGACATTATTGTATGCCATCTGCACATTTTGGAACCATAATGTCCCGTCAGAGTAGGGTGTGCACCATGAGGGTGAAGTGTTGGTGTGTGTCCCAAGTAGTGAAGGGAAAAGGTTGAAGGTTTTATAGTAAACTAGGCTCTTCTTCTCTCCTCAAATAAAGATAATATTGTCAACGCAAAAGGTGCAGAGAATTAGATATTACAGACCACTGCGTTTTTCTTCTCTCTCTGCCTCTCCTCTTCTCTCTGCATTCCAGGGAATGATGCCAGGAGGCATATAAAACAGATTTGCAGCTCCTGCTTTCTTTTGAACACCTGTCTTTATAGCTTCAATATCTCAGGTAGAGAGACAGCGGGATATTAGGCGGGAATAGAGAGGTGGAGCGAAAGAATGAAAAGGCATTAGATGGAGAAGAAAGGAGGAAAGAGAGATAGAGCGAATGCGAAGTAAATGAGTTTGGATGAAGAAGAGCAATATAGAGAGGAGGAGGGATATTATGAAGCCATTGAGAGGTGAATTATAAAACAAGGGAGTGCATGGGGTGAAGACGAGGACGACAGAGAGGGGAGGTGAAAAGGACAAAAACGACACAATTTAAACATGATGTTAAAAGTATGTGTGTAAGTAGTAGTTTGTTAGTGAGCAGAATGACTCGCCTGCTACCACTGTGTGCGCAAGTGTGTGTGTGTGAGATGTTAGTAGACTCTCAGCACTCACAACTGTGACAGGAGTACAGTGCAGGGCAAAAACTATGACAGCTGAGCTTGCGTGGGACGTACTATACACACCTTTTTTCCTTCGCAGGCAGGCAGGCGCACGCACGCACACACAGTTACATGCACACACAGTTACATGCACACACATACCAATATGTGCACACAATCCATCTTCCCCACACATATAGTAAACAAAACATGCACAGTCTTTGTCTTTCAAGTGCAGCTACTGTACACAAACACATGTACAGTTTCTCTCATGCACGCAGCCAATCACACCCCCCTCTCTCTCTAGGCACACACACACACACACACACACACACACACACACACACACACACACACACACACACAAATACACAAACACACACACACACAGACACAGACACAGACACACACACACACACACACACACACACACACACACACTAGGGCTGGGCGAAATAGAGAAAATCAGATATCACAATATTCTTGACCTAATACCTCAATGTCGATATTGCGACGATATTGTAGGGTTGACAATTGGTGCTTTAACAAAATATCTTCACATTTCGATTTTAGATAAATAACCATCAGTCATGTGGATACAATAACTAAGTGGTAAAAGGCAAATAATAGTACAGCTAGAACAAGTAAGTAAGTTCAGAAAATGACATCACTTTACTGTAATGTAGCCTTTACAACCAGGAATAAGACAAAAATTACGGTATGTATCGATATTACGATATCCAAAATCTAAGACGATATCTAGTCTCATATCATGATATCAATATAATATTGATATATTGCCTAGCCCTAACACACGCACACACAAATTTAAACACACTCCCTCTCGCTGACAGGGCTGTGGCAGTGCAGTGCACTGGTTGGGGTAATGGTCTGGTGAAAAACCATTTCACGGCATAGTAAGCAGAGGAGAGGCAGAGAGGAGAGCGTGGAAATTAAGCAAAAGAGACTGATACTGAAGGGAGAGGGAGCAGACACAACACACACAGAAAGTGACACACACACTTACATATGGAAGTATATTGACAAGAAATGATTTGTGAGAGCGCGAAACAAATTCTGAGCTCTACTCAGTCTGCACGTGAATCTTTGAGAGTGCACAGGAGCGGATTTGTTAGAGAACAATCACATTTGAGCGTGCTCTCGTTTCTGAGTCTGCTCTCTCAATTTTCTCCAGCTGTTTTGGCAGCTTCTTAGCACTTGAGATCTCAAGAGGATGCTTGCCAAACATTTTTGAATAGCAAGCTGCAACAGGTCAAACCCACGACAGGGTCATGTCTTTTTCAAAATCCACACAAGGAAAAAAGCCAGCTCTAAGTTGCTGTAAGGAGCGATTGGCAACTGTATGGCTATTAAGGACATTTGATTTACATACACATATGCCTTTATGCGTTATCGTTCAGTGTACAATTTTAGTTATTGTGAGTGTGTGTATATGCATTGTAGATTGAAGTTTAGCCAAATTCTGGCGGTCCATGTGATCCCCTTACTGTCACCTAGTTTACCTGCATATTGGATTTGCTCCATGCCGATTCCGACCATAATAATTTCATGATTATTATTTTTTAGTTTGAACCATTTCTTTTTTTAATCCGACATGGAGTTGCATCAGATCGCAGTAAACCATCCCATATCAGGCTCATTGCATTGCTGAGGGCTGAATTCCGCTCAGAAGTGAGCTTCATTCATAAATGTTCTTATAATGGTTACAATAATTGTCTCATTTAAATTACTCATAAAAACGGAAAAAGAAGAAAAAAGAAAATCCTTTATTAGGTTCAGAAAATCACACTACAAATAGAGGTTAACATGAAGCCAACACAGCCACAACGCATTAACTAGTAGATACTTTTAAATCAATTTGACTCTCAAAATTACTCTGCCATGATGGCTTAAAAACTAGATAATTTGCCAACAAATTGTGATGTGTAATTGTAATGTCATTTTAGTCATTACAGTAAGAGTCAACGTGTTTTGATTTTCAGGATAATACAGACAACTTCAGAGAAATGAGATTCAGCTCAAATACTGCTCTTGTTCCATCTGGTGGTTAAATAAACACCACTGTCCCAGCTTTTAGTAGCTTTTAAGTAGAAGAAAGGGTCTGACAGGATGAACCTTCACTTCGTGGTGAAATGGAACAGATGATGCTTTGCTCTTAGTTTGAGTTTCAGAGGATTCAGACTTGCAAAAGTGAGCTCGAGCAGCTTTTTGTTGCTGGCTCAAATGTAGTTACACAAATCCTCTTGCTGCTCAGATCATCTGTTATGCTCAAAATTCTGTCCCCTCTCACGTACAAATCTCATTCTGCTCGTACGAATCTCAAATGTTGACATGCAGACTGAGCAGCACTTGAATGAGTTTTGTGCACTCTCAACTCTCTTGTCGTCAATACACTTCCATACTTGCACAGGCACACACACTGTAAGAGGGGTTCATCTTTCTTCTTTCAACAGACCCTTTAATTTACCCATAAAATACACCATCCCATCACTTTCAGCACACACACACACACACACACACACACACACACACACACACACACACACACACACACACACTCATAGTCTGGCTCCCTCTATCTTATATTTTTTTCTCTCCCTTTTTATCTTACACACAGACACATAATGGCTCAAGCGTCCCATCCTTTTCACTCGAGCTGTTTCAAGGATTTCAAAGGGATTTAGATCGACATGGAGCATTGGGTAGCTGCATACTGCCTCAACGAGACTACTTAGCCCAAATGTGAAGTGTCTCTTTCTCTCTTCCATCTCTCTCTTCAACTCTTTTTGTGCTCCTCTTCAACACGTCTTCATCATCTCTCTCTTCTTCTTCATCCCCCCTTCTGACTCTTTCTCACCTCCCCCTTCCATCCTCTCTCCCTCTCCATGTCCATCTTTTCCCTTCATTAACCAACTCTCCTTAAGTGAAATAAAGGCTTCCTCTGAGTACTGTTAAATCTTCACTCTTACTTAAGATTGCTTTTTTTTTCCTCCCACACCCTTCATTCTGTTATCTTACTCAACCTTCCTATCTCCTTTCCATGCATCCATCCATCATTTATCGCTGAATTTACTACTCTCTCTATGTGCTCCCTTCCCATTTACTTCCATCCTTATCCCACATCCTGTCCCCTATTGTCTTTCGCTACCTCTTCCCTTGCTAAAATCAATGATGACAAAGAGGAACCGCATAATCTCCATCAGTCACTTCTGTTCCCTTCTTCTACTTCTTCCTCGCTCCTTCTGCACAACTGATAGAGGGGGGGGTTCCCTCTTACAATCCCTACCTTCCATACGTTTCTTTTACTCTCAGTCCATCTGTCTCACTACCAATGTCCTTTTCTTCTTCCGTTAATCAATAGAAAAAGATTTTGCTTCCTTTCTGTCATCCCTCCATCGTGCCCCCCACCCTGCCTCCCACCCGTGTAAAAATCAATGAATATGGGAAGGCTGGTTCTAATCCGTATCAGTCATATCGTTCTGCTCAGCCAGCACTTTGGGCTGACTCAATTAAAACACAGCTCTGAAGAGGCTGCAATATCTGTGTGTGTGCGCACGCGTGTGTGTGTGTGTGTGTGTATGTGTGTCGTATCTGCTGCCCGTGATATACCTAATGCCCAACGCCTGTACATGTTAGTGTGTGTAGCCAGCAAAGTTGTAGACGGGTGTATTTGGAGGAGGGCCACCTGAAGACGCTTGTCTGTACTGTAACTGCAAACAACAAAAGACAATGGGCCCTATTTTAACGATCTAAGTGCACGGCGTGAAGCGCCTGATGCAAACGAATCCACTTTTCCTAGTCCATGCACCGGGCGCATGGTTCAAAAGGGTTGTACTTATTGTCTTAATTAATCATAGGTGTGTTTTGGGTGTACGGGACGGGACGGGACGGGACCCTACTATACACGCCAGAAAAAGTCTGTCACATTGTTTTAGCCTGTGGGGTTCTGGAGCCAGATGACCCGATGCCCAGAGAGCAGTGTCCAACACAGCTCCAACTGGGGGCTATACGAAGGAGACAGGATATTATTCCTCGCTTTTAAAAGGTATAGTGTTATGTTTGGCAATGATACTCAATACAGGAAACATGACGATGCACAACATTTTTATTTATTCTTCAGGTTTTCGTTTCTCTTTTAAAGTGCCGTTAATGGCCACAAGTGAACAATTTATTTCTGCCACTGACCGAGTTATTTTGGCTTGTTTTTCCAGCCCCTCTGCTGTCAGGAGACAGGGTCGGGGTGGTGGTCCTGCACGGGGGGGTGGAGGACACGCGCTCTCCCTCACAGCTGTTGCCTGGTTCTGACTTATGAAAAAAACACGTGTAAAATAAAAGACACTGCATAAACTCCGCTACTGTGTGTTTATTTAAATATAGGTACACCATGTAGGCCTAAGAGATTGCAATATAAGCCTGTATATTACTATTAAGACTATATCATACATCAAGGATGTATAAATTAAATAAACTTCTGCTGGAGTCCAATTTACCACGGCAACACTGTTGACCAAATCAGTGATCTCTTTCCATTCCGCATTCTTTCTACAGCCTTTAATAACAGTTTTCAGGCTGACAAATCTACAAACGTAAGTGCAAATGAACCTGAGACATCAGAGTTTCAATCTCCACCTCTGAAAAGTGCCGCTTCTCAGCCGGATTATGTCGTAAATTGTAGGGGCGAGGCCTCAAAACCGAGAATATATTGTGGCGTGATATTTAAATTACAATCGTTTCCATCCGCTGCATTTATCAATGTACGACCATTCTTAGGCTCTGATTGGTGTGATACGAACGTTTCATGAATCATACGTGAAGCCTGTCGTAAGAGGATTTCTGTGCTCATATCTGCGCTGGTTTCTACGTTAGGTTGATAAATGAGGGCCATTGCGTGCGCGCTGTGCACGAGTCTAGACACATTTTACTAATGCGCTGTTAAAATAACAATGAAATGCTGCGTTATTGACTTTAGACCAGGTTTTTGTTGGTCAATGGCGCGATCACTTACAGCTGCCTCAAGATAGCAATACGCCAAAAATTCACCTGAACACACCTCCCTGTAAGACCAGCACGGAACACTTGCGTCGGGCTTTGCGAGGCACCGGGTGGAAGATAGGGCCCAATGAGTAACCATTCTTGCGGTACAGTGTAGAAACGTATATTCTTTGACATAAATAGAGATTACAAGTTGTTTGGACTTGAAAATGTAGATCATCAGCATTTAAAGTAAAAACAAAGCAAGCCAGTCTCTCGCTTCAACAAAGAGACAAGATAAGAAGCCATATTGTCATTATATTACAATGAATACAACTAAATTGTGAATGCCTCTCCCAGCGGTGCTTAAAAGAAACTAAATTGCACACATCCGTATAAAAAAAGTGAGTACTCGAAACATAAAAGATGTGTCAGATGAGTGACACAATCTTCTTTCTGATCAAAATTAAAGCAATGCAAACCATGACGAAGATGGATGCGGAGTTGGCAGTGCAGTACAAGCTACAGTGATTATGCACTGTGGTGCATGGGGAAATCAATCCTGGGACTTCTTTACTAGTGAAAAAGATATGCACACACACGCACACCTCACACATCTTGTTATTTTAGCCTCTAGTGGGAGGGGAGAAAAAAATCTAACACCTGTCGTCTGTGTGTAAAGTCAGTTATGACTCAGCTTTTAAAATGGTACACTCTTTTTGGTACCAAATGCCAATTTGTAATTTCTTCTCCTTTATTTCCTTTCCAAACTCACATCAAATTTAGCTGATAACCTTTCCTGGCCACATGCAATTACCTGTGATGTCATCCACTTTCACTCAAATGTAAAAAAAAAAACAGACAACAAGATAAAACAAGCTCATTCACCTTGTACTTCCTCCTACACTCCATGTTTCCTTCCCCCTACTTCTCCCCAACCATGCAGACTTCCTTGCGTTCATTCACCCCTGCCCTCCATCAAAGGCTTAATTTATTTATTCTTTAACTCTCCATCCATGCATTTAATACTAGATGCCGTCCCTCTGCACATCCATCCATCCATTCATTCTCGAGAAAGCAGTAATTGCAGCTGCTGTTGAAAAGCCATCCATTTTCACAGGCTAATTACTACAGCTTCTTAATAAAGAGGCACTAAAGGAAAAAGAGTAGACAAGTACACTCACAAGACCATGCTTATTTACATTCACATGTTCACCTCTGCACACACAGCTATTGTAGTGAGGCCTTTCCATAGTACATCATTTAAACAGGAGACAGTCGACAAATTTAACTATGTTCGGATTAATCAGATAGATTTGCACAAATAAAAAAAACATAAAATGCACAGCATTCTGGGATGGGAGAAAAATGTGCTCAGGTTTATTGGCATTTCTTTAAACCAATCACAATCGTCATGGGCGGCTCAATGCGCCGCACGGAGGAACAGTGCCTCTGCAAAATAGCCTCGGGAAGGAACTTGTTTTGGTGGAACGTGTACGTTCAAAAGTTGTTTTGAACGTAAACAGAAAACAGAAAACTCAGATTGGACAGATAGTCTAGCTAGCTGTCTGGATTTACCCTGCAGAGATCTGAGGAGCAGTTAACCATAGTCCTCATAAATCCACCGGAGTTTAAAATGCCAACACAAAGAAACCGGAAGGTAACGGACATCCAGCTGAATTTCTGGCGGCACTGGAGCAATCCCGGAAGTGGAACGACGTGGATATAGACTACCTTTGGACAGATCCAGGCTAGCTGTTTCCCCCTATTTCCAGTATTTATGCTAAGCTAAAATAACTGGCTGCTGGTTGTAGTTTCATATTTAACATACGGACAGGAGAGTGGTTTCGATTTCCTCATCCATCACTCTGCCAGGAAGCAAATAAGCCAAAGTATTCCTTTCAGGGGAAATACAAAACCAAATATACAGTATATCTATTCCCTACATGAGATTGATCAGAATTCCTAAGGAAAGTTACGCTTAACAATTGAGTTATAATAATAATGCTTTGAGTTTTCTTCTCTTAGCTTTACTACAAAATATGTGGCACAGTTAAGACCTGCTTGTAACATTGTGATCCATCTTTGAGAAAATAAAAATGCGTCTAAGTGGGTGGTGTTTCTGTGTGTGTTTACAAAACACAGTAAAAGCTGTGGGCTGGGGAGGTAAGTTTCAAAAACAAAAATCTCAGCACCTGGCAAAGTTATCGCTGAGTCATTGCGTTTGATCAAGCACCCCGTGAAACCTCTGCAGACGTACACCTTTTTGGTCACTTTGTACTATTGGGCTGTAAAATCTCACTCGGCCCTGCTAAGAGACACAGAGCGCTACGTTCAAAAGAGTGACGGAAGTTCAAAAGTGAAAAGCGAAAT
>NC_050180.1:10204415-10334415 GCF_008315115.2 Sander lucioperca
AAGACACAAAATCCTTATTAAAATTGTATGTAATGTATATTACTAAACTGTGTATATTACTATATTACTAATGTATATTACTATATATATAAGACATATGTTAAAATTGAAATAACAATAACAAAAGTGTGTTAATCTATGTGTGCGAGGTTTGTTTATGTGGTGTGCATGACTGTGTATATGAGGGACACTAGGCATGAGAAAAAAGAGAAAAAATGGACAAAGAAGTGTGGAAAATGGAGGCAATATTTGCTTTTGTGCTGGATGACATGAAGTGGAAGGAGGCAGAAATCCACTTGCTACGCTGAGCTTTTGTTCGGTATGTGGACCTGAATCCATGAACAGATATGTACACATGTACGGACACACAGACACACCGTGAGTTGTTCTTTCCGGGGGTGTTGCATGAAAATGAATGCACACAAATACACACAACTATGAAGCCGTTAAAGTCTTTTCAGACCTACAGTAAATCGCATGACCCCTGAGAAACTTTCTCTTGTCTAGTAACTTTTTCCAGAAAACGAGCAGAACATGCTTGTTTGACCCTGCTGAAAGGCATACTTTACCTATTTCACAGTGTATTTGATATGGTTGGGCTGATACGATGGGATGATACGCATACACAGTAGGAAAACTATATCCTTATGGCAAATTACTGCATGTTATACGCACAATATTCTTAAAATCCTGACAAAGACATGAGAAACCTCACTGAGCAGTTTCCAATTTGTTTGAAAGCTCTGACTTGGCTGCAGGGTCTGATATTACCTTCAGAACAAGGGAGGGTAGTGTCATCTATCAAATACCCTCCGAGAAACGGAGATGGAAGTTTTCTTGCAGACACAAGCAGTCTGTTGCAGATTGGTCAGGACGTAGACTTAGCTCTGGTCCAGGTGGGGGAGAAAGGGGGATGGGCAGGGAGGAGGACCGAATTAGAGAAAGCAGGATGGGTGGGGAAAGAAAGAGAAATGTAAGGAGAGAGCGAGACGGGGATTAGAGACCCTCTGAAAGGCAGTCACTTAATTTCCTGGCTAACCTGTCTATGATTATCTCCTGGGTGGGAATGGAATGTTTGATGTCCTGGAACCAGACTAATCCTTGGTGACTAACCTCAACCTCTCATTTCCTCTGGATTAGCTCACTCTGCTACTTAATAAAAAGGTGGAGGTGGGTAGATATTAACCTACAATGAAAGAGATATTGTGTCTCTCTTTCTCTGACTGTGAAGACTGTTCTTCCTAAAATTAACTGTCTGTGTTTTCCTGGCAAGGACCTCCTGTGGCTTTGTTAATGCTGACTGTTGTCTTAAGGCCCAGACACACAGACCAGATGGCCGACACTCGGCAGAAAAGGCAGTTGGACTGATCAGTCTCCCCGAGTTGGTCAAAAAAGAGCCTCGGAACACACCAAAGCGACGAGACGTAATACGTCTCCATAACAGCAGGCGGCACTAATCTGTATTGTCGCCCAAAAATTAAAACTGGCAGCTGATTGGACGAACGCGTCACGTGGGTCTGGTTTCTCCAGAAATTCAAAGCCAGACTGTCATGGCGGCTTGTTCAGAATACGATCTCATATTGTACTAAAATAGTTCACTGAAATGTGTTTCTGAAAATATTTTAAGCGAGAAATAGGCCATGCAGTTGCTGAATCTGTCTTCATTTCAGATTGACAGAGGTCAGTTTAAAAGATTTTCGTCAGATTTTGAGAGACTCTAGTCACACTCAATCCGCTCCCCGTTTCCAGGTTAGCACTCTACCAATCAGATGGGTCATTTGAGTCCGACTGCCGGCAGTACCCGCCCCGCCGATTATACATGTCAAATCGGCCAAAATGAAGGCCAACGGCCCCTCGGACGGACGACGGCACAGAACACACTCGAGTCACTGACCTCGCCAGACTGTCCAACGGCCGATTATCGGTTTGTTGTGTAGTAGGCTTTAGAAGCAAAGGTGGAGGTTTGTAGTGTGACGTTGTAGTGCCAAAGAACCTCAGAAGGAGAAGATTGGGATGAACAAAGCTGTTTGCATCTCATCTCCTACCAAGTGTCAACATGGGACCATTCTCTAACCGTACAGCTGTTGCTTTATGCGCGGAATTAGAAAATATATTTAATTTTATAATAAATATGAGACCCTGAAAGAATAGGCAAAGAATGGAGGGGGTGGAAAAGGAGAAGGTGAACAGTGGTAGTTGGATTCAAATCACATAGAGGCAGAAAGATAACTGAAGAGGGGAAAACAAGAGAACCTCATTCAGTGCTGTTTATTATCAATATCTTGTCTCAATTTAGTGTGAAAGCAACAGATGAAACACACAAGCATGCACACACACACACACACTCATGCTTGTCATGGTAGCCCGTTGGCTGTGACTTCTTGCCTGTTTGAATTGATATATTGGTAAAGCTGAAGGTGACACAGTGCCTCCAACAATTTGGGACCTCATGATTGAGGGTTATTTGAAAATTCACATAAGAACTACAATTACACTTGCAACTCCCACAAATACACGTTTCACATCACTAAAAAGCTGCAAATTATCTATCAATTTTTCAGAAAAGTTACTGCCAAATTATGCTCAACGGTCTTTCCCTATTTTTCTTTTATTCTCACCAGGCTTTTCTCAAGAGGGAAAGCCTGAAGTGCTGCCAGGTTATCAGCAAATCTGACCAATGACATGTCACTTGACCCTTGTATCGGCCAATGCCCTGCCTCCAACAACCGGCTGGGCCCCAGCTGGCCAATTAGCTCGCCTCTTAGTGTGGAGCTCGGCCAATGAAAAGCCACGGGAGACTTCTGTTCATCTGAACTCACAGATGGGAGGACAGAGAGGGAGCGAAGAGGGAGGTGGAAAGAGTGTGTGTGTGTGTGTGTGTGTGAGTGTGAGTGTGAGTGTGTGTGTGTGTGTGTGTTTGGGACTTGGCCTGAATTCCCTAACACTATTGAGACATCTTCACTGAAGAGGTTGGCTAGTTTTGAGTTAGCAGTTGGAGACAAATATCTCCATTAAAAAGCGACCAATGGGAGAATTACAATGCTAGTAGCAGAAATAAAAAGGAAACTAGACTGTAAACCTGCCAGATTTTAAGATGGAAACTACCTATTCTTGATTTCTTAACACTGGAAGTTTCCTGCAAAACCATGTTTTAAATGTTATCAATTAGCAAAATAACAGCTTTTTAAATCTTATGATAAAGTGTTATTACATTTTAGTTTGTGTTCAGCTATAACTAGTTATAGCTAAGTAGCTAGCTTTAGGTTATGGATGCGTTAACCACAGCAGAGGGTTCAGCTCCAACTCAAATTACTTTTTTCCTAATCACTTTCAGTCTACCTCTGCTTCACTTTAATACTAATAAAAAACACTACGGCAGGCAAACATTTTACTGTCCTGATTTAAAGAAGAGCAGTCCAAAGTAAAGTTGGCAAACGGTTTCAGTATTAAAAGGCCTAAATGTTACTGGGTTGAAAAGCTAAAAAGAGAAAATACCACAAAATGCAGACCAGAGTGAAACTTGAAAAGCTTTCCTTGCCTCACTAGTTACACTGATTTGGAGTGAAACTTTCCCCGGCATTTTAGCAATATGTCTATTTTTTATCACAAAAAAACATTAAGCAAAACTGACTTCCTTTCAGTCAGCATTTTGGACAGCTGTATTGAAATGCCACACTTACATAAGCTCCCCCTCTCTCAATATCTCAGCATGTGACTTGAGTTTCCTTTTTTTTTATTTCTGTGCAACTCTTACTGAATCTTGCCCTGACATGCACTCTTCCCCATGTTTAAAGATAACACTTTCTCTCTCAACTGTAATTTTGGTTTGCTTTATCGGCATGGCAGGAAAGCTAATCTGTACTGACAGAGAAAAACAAGAGAAAAGTAATACATAAATCAAATGTGTACTGAAAAATGTAATAGTTACAACAACAAAAAGTGGCATGTTTGTATGAATGCATTCACCTCTAGGCAAACATGCAGCATCCAGCGGTGTTAAATCTACACAAAACAAGTCATCACGATATACGTACACACCTAGAAAAAACTGTCTGTGTGTGTATGTTTGCCTGTTGCCATCTTTCTCAAAGTGTGAATAGAAGTCATGAGAGCTAAATATAAATTTAGGTTTAATCAAACGTAACAACATTAACATCCATGACCTACACTTGAAATAAATTGGGCATTATTTCCTAATTCTATCCAAGCATTTTCTATACCCCTTGATCCTGTACGGTGTCGCTGATCCCAACTGGCGGGGTACGCCATGGGCAGGTCACCACTGGGCTAATTCATAAAGGCAGTCAACCTACACACTCACATTATCCTATGGGACAATGTAAAACATAAAATCTACATGACATAACTTCACATATGGCTCCCAGGTGAACAACAGTGAAAGGAACAAGAAGGTTTTAAGGCATTTTTACCAAAAAATCTTGGGGTGGAGATATTTATAAAAGAAGAATGTGCAATGAGAATGTGTGCACCTCACGCATACTTCAGACCAGGCGTACAATCAGTTTTCAAAAGCTGAATGCAAGTGAAATGATAAGGTGGAGAAGAAAGTGTGAAAAACGTAAAGTTTCTCTAGTGTTGGTTTTGAATTATGAAACAGAACCACAGAATACACAGCTTTATAAATCTGACGAAAAGAATGCACATGCTTTTTCTGTTTTTGTCCAAACACAGTTTTATGTATCTGGCCCAGGGAGGTTTAACCATTGTTGGTGAATGTAGCTCATGCTCACCGCTGTTATGGGGAAATTTGTTATTTTTGGTAAAGTTTTATTTTGTGCTGAGAACAATCCCTGTTAGCGACCACTGCTATTATGATTAAATAGATTATCAAAACGTATGCAGTGTCTTAACTAAGAGGTAGCTGATATGTCATACATAAAAACTATACCTATAGTACTGCAGCTTTCAAGTATTTAACAGCTCCTCAACATCCTCTCCCTGCCTTTGCAGCACACTCTATTTACTCCATATGACTTTCAGGTGACTCTCCCACTACCTCACTCAGTCTCTTTAGACATCTAGACTTCTTTAAAAATTGCTCTTACTGTGAAACTCACTTGTGTATGACTCTCAATCTCCCGTCCTTTCCTCTCCATCTCTCAGTATTTCTTATCTACCAGATGACTCACCATATTTCAACGTCAGATATTTCTCTCAGAATCTCAAGGGCTGCATGCTGCTTTAAGAATCACTGAAAATCTCCAAATAACACACACACACACTTTATCCTCGCTATACAGTGTACTCACAGGCACACATATTTGTCACTTAGATGTGTGTCCTCGACAACACAGCTGAGCCAACAATCTAGAAAAAATGTGAACACACACACACACACACACACACACACACACACACACACACACACACACACACACACACACACACACACACACACACACACACACACACACACACATGCATGCATGGCAGTTGGCTATCTGTCCTGTCCACAGTGCAGTGGCCAGTGGTGATAACACTCTCCGCTGGACCAAAACTCATCACTCTTTACACACATACCTGGATGAGAGTGTGGGTGTCGGTGTTGGTGTGTTGGTGTGTGTGTGTGTGTGTGTGTGTGTGTGTGTGTGTGTTTGTGTGTGTGTTTGGTTTTTGGCATCTTTCTCAAAGCCTAAATAGAAGTCCTGAGAGCCTAATAGAAATCAAGATTTGATAAGACGTAACAACATCAAGATGCATAAGCTGTGCCTGAAGGGAACAACACACACACCAATCTAAACACACAACCATGGCCACAACCGCAAGTGACCTCTACAGAGTAAACTGTATTATTTCAACCGTTTCTGCCAACAGCACTGCAACAAGAGAGGCTTTCACGCCAGATTAAAGGATCATTTCTATTTCTGCATGTGATATTGATATGGCCCTTTGCTGAATATACCAGATGAAAACACATGCAGGGCTTGGATCTCTGGGAGCAATTGTGTATGTGTTGAAAAATGTATACTGTAATGGCCCTTGTCTAGACACATATAGATGAAGCATGGCCATTTTAAACAAAGGAATCAAAGGTTAACTGCTTTTTTGTTCTTGGGTAAATATCAGGTTTAATATTATTTCTTTATGGAGTTTTATGATAAAAATAAATAAATAGCCGTTCTCCTAGAAACAATGCAATTTCCTTTGTCTTTCCATTTGAGCTGTTGTTATGCTTCCCTGCGATTGGGACAGCTTTTTCAGAATTATGTGACCTGTGATGTGATTGTCCGAGAGAGTATTTATTAATCACCACAACTTCAATTGAATCAGGTGTAATACTGCAAGAAAGGAATAATAAAAGAAGGATGCGGAGTTGGGCAGAGGGAATTGGCTTTCAAAAGACAATGAAAAGAAGCAAACACATCCTATTGGGGTGTGCAACAACTGTAACTTCCTAAGCTAATAGACCACAGTAAACTTCTGTTAAGGTTACTGGTTCATAGCCAAAGATTTAAATCATGGAACAAAGGCTTCTTCAGTTTTTCATGTCAGGGCCTACATGATGAATGTTGTCTCTCACCCTGGGACCAAGGCAACAACAAATTACTGAAGTAGTCATGTGGGGACCCAGCAACCACAAATTCATGACCAGTTCTGGATCTTGACCCAAACTTGATCAGACTGTAAGGAATCATGCATGTTAAACACAGATAATAAGTCATGACATGTTGACTCATTCTGCCCTGCTGGCAGAGAGAAGACACAAATCACACATGCCAGTAAGGGAGTCTGTGTATGTCTCTGTCTCTGTGTGTGTTTTTAAGAGGAAATATGTGTATTCAGACATGCTTCCATACTTCTGAGTTAATGTAAAAGCATGCATTTATTCTTCCGTGCACTGTGTGTGTGTGTGTGTGTGTGTGTGTGTGTGTGTGTGTGTGTGTGTGTGTCTGTTTTTGGCATATGTCTGATGTATGTTTTCATCCTTATATTCTATTGTGTGTGTGTGTGTGTGTGTGTGTGTGCGTGTGTGTGTGTCAGACATTCAGCAGTCATCAGACCAGCCAGGCACCAGTTCCAGACAGCGAGGTCAGAGTCATTCACTAATCATATTAACATTCCTTCATAATGACCCAACGCATAACTCTCCCTTTTCAGTCTTTTTCTCTCTCCCTCTATCCATCCGCGCCACTCATGCTTGCCGTTTCACCCCCTCCATTCCCCTATTCCCTTCTCTCTATATTTCTTTCTTGATTTCATCTACCTCATCACCTCATTCTCCCTGCCTCTTTTGAACTTTTCTGTCCATCTCTGACCCTCAACAGTTGGCTCATTTGTTGACATTACTCCTGTATTTTTTCCCTCCCTTCTCATTTTCCCTTCATGAATTCTACCTCTTGCTCTGTCCAATTGTCTTCTCATTCACTCAAATTATATCCCATCTCATCTTTCTTTTACCCAACTCTTTTCTCTCAATTGCTAATTAAATAGCAACTATTAAGATCATCAAATAATAGTTTGTGTAATTTTTCAAGTACAAATGCAAAAACATTCTCTGCTTTTGTTAGTCACATATGACGATAAACTGAATCCATTTGTTTTGGCCAACAAACAAGACATTTAAATATGTCACCTGGAACTCTGTAAAGTTGTGGTGGAATTTGTTGTAAAAGATTATGACATCTTATGGCCAAAACAATTAATTGCGAAGATAATCTGCAGAGTAATCCATTATGAAAATGATCATCAGTTACAGCCATAGTCATGGCTATTGTTTACTACATGGTGGATTTGGTTTATTTGAAATTAACATGGTGAATTTTACAGTTGCACTTGACAAAAAAGTGAGTACAATATGATGCAACTGCAACTATGCTTCTGTCTTTTCATAAGAAGAGATTTATTCCAACAGAGTCAGAACATGTCCCCTTGTTAGATAAACAGATATGTCTGATCTAAAAAAGTCTGCGATTGGATTTTCATTACTTTGGTAAGAAAAGAACAGCATGACAAACTGTAAGATGTAAGCTCCAAGGGTTCTCTGGATCAAGTGTTTGTAAAGGACCGCTGCCATTCCATCAGTGCAGTGAGTCTTACTGTTGCAGTGTGTTGCAAGAGTGTGACAGAAGTAGGCTTACTGTAGGTCATGATTATATTGTTTTAGATATTTATACTTGCTTGGATAAGTGTGTGTGTGTGTGTGTGTGTGTGTGTGTGTGTGTGTGTGTGTGTGTGTGTGTGTAAGGGGATCTCTATCAACACCAGGTTTGCTTCCACTATTCTCCAGCCAAATCAAACGAAGGCTGTGTGACTTGGCATAGACCAGTCTGACTCAAAATGGTTATGCATTTAGCTTGATGTTCTGCAGTGGCTCTTTCATGTGAGCCTGGTGTTAGCTCCTCACCACACACACACACACACACACACACACACACACACTTCACAGGGTTCCGAGTACTTTTCAAACTGAGAAAATGTTGAGATTTCTCTACATTTTCTCAGTCGCTACATTGGGCCCTTAGACCGCCCCACTCCAGCATACACATTAATGTGTGCACAAGCACACCCACACACACCCACACCCACACCCACACACAAACACACACACACACACACACACACGCACACACACACACAATCTTACCTGGTCGGTGTGAATGATTTAACTGTTAATGGCTCTAAAGCTCTGACGATGAGTCAGTCGTTAATTGCTCCAGTCAGTCATAACCACCGAACCTTGCTGAAGATTACCTCATGACTGAGTATGTGTGTGTGTGTGTGTGTGTGTGTGAGAGAGAGAGTTTAACTCAATGGTACAGAGGTCCAGGGGGACTGAAAAGAGACAGAACAAAACGTAGGGGAGACAGAGGAACAATAAATGTCTGAAAATGAGAGTATCTCTATTATTGACTGAGACAGTGAGTGGATGTACGTATATCATATATGTAGTGTGTGTCTCAGTATGTCTACGCTAGTCCCAGTAGATGCAGCTATGTGTCTGGGTCCACTGAGTCGGCAATGATCCCATCTGGTCTGACTTGGGGATATCAGCCTCCTGACGTGCTGCTCGGCGTGCTCACACACATCACCACACACACACACACACACACACACACACACACACACACACACACACACACACACACACACACACACACACACACACAGACCAGTGGGATAGAGATGAAAAAGAGAGGTAGGGAGGTAAAGGTAATAAAGGCAATAACAAAAGAACATGAAAGAATGTTTAGGAGTGAGTTCTCTGACTTTCATGTTATGCAGAGCATTTTCATTTGAAGGAACTTTATACAATGGGCAATACACCTTTGCAACAAACTCCACACTAAAAAGAAAAACTTGTCAAATATAGAATATCTGCTCACTAATTGCTTAGAATTTGCCTTTTCCCTCTCCCTTCTTATTTTCTCTATCCTGATCCCTCTCTCTTCATCTTGCAGTTGTTCTGGACCATCAGTATAAGCCCAGTTTCCTTTCTGTTCCATTAGATTCAGCACATTTGTACCGTTCCAATGCTCTACTTGTCCTTATAAGGCCAGAGTGAGAAACAGCGTTGGGCTCAACCCCATGATCACACAGGGAACACCACCGTCTGACTGCAAAGTATGTATTTGTCTGCAGATGCATGACTATGTACACGTGTGTGTAGTATGTTCATGTCTTTGCATGCAAATGTGTATGTGTGTGTGTGTGTGTGTTTCTCAGGGCGATTCTGTTGGTGTCATTCCTGCGCCACATAACCTTTGCAAACTAGCTTATCTTAGTCATTCAGATCTCTGCTCACAAACAGTCTAACATCTTCTTTATTAGCATTCATTCTTATTTAGTCATTCTTGTATTCACTGAAGCCAACAAGGGAGTGCAGGTTTGACCCTGCTGTTTCTGGAATAATGCTGATTTGTCAGATGATAAATTCACCCAGAGATGCCAAACACTAAACCTTATCCAATTTGAGCAATGAGTAAAATTTGCAATGTGATTTAATTCTTAGTCAAATCTGTCAGCAAAGTAAATAAATAGCCTTTTCTGCAGGAATGCTTAGCTTAGAAAAGCACATGCAATTGAGCTGCTAGTTAAATATAAGTTAATTACACTAAGGTTGCGATCAGACAGAGAGAAAAACGGAGAGAATATGGTCAGAGCAATGGGTTCTAATAGCACTAATCCGTTTTTTCCATGAGAAAACCTGTGGTTTAGTGCTTGAACTTGGCAGTGTATGTGTGAGTGTGCATTTGGGTGTGCAAATATGCACGTGTGTTTTAAGTGTGTTCATGTACTGCATGTGTTAGCATGCTGGCTGGCTAAGACTGGTTGTATGTGTCATGTTTGAACTTTTGCTTTGCTATCTGTAAGTATGCACGTTTGTGTGTGTGTATGTGTGTGTGTGTGTGTGTGTGTGTGTGTGGGGGGGGGGGCCCTGAATGAGCAAAAAATTACATATTAGTTATACGTTTAAAATGCATCCCCTTCAAATCATAAGATTAGAAATGCAGTCTGTGAGTGTGCTGTGTGTGTATATGTGTGTGTGTGTGTGTGTGTGTGTGTGTGTGTGTGTGTGTGTGTGTGTGTGTGTGCTGCCAACAGTGCAGTCTTTGGTTGGGTAATGTGGAACAGAATATTCCTGTGGATTTACGTTCACCCAGAGCTGGCATTAATAATCAAGACTGGAGAAATATGGTCTTACTTGGCACAGTCGGCATGTTGAAGAACAAAACTCTTCATTTGTTTTCCTTCTCTCTCTTGATTTCTCAAATTCTGCTTTTCGTTGCACTTGCTCAGACTACACAGTATTTACATGTGTATGACCACAGTCAGGAAGACAGTTTCTGATTGGTCGACACAGCACTCCACTGCATTTTGGATTTGTTATTTTGAATTTATTGTACAAAGGTTCCAATAAGACACTGCAGTTCCTGGATTACAAAACTTCGGTGACCTCGTTTAATTGCCACATATCTTAGCTCTTGGATGCAAAAAGAAGTCTCTAAACTGCATTGATTTGGAGATATTGAATTTGACATAAAATGTATAGTTTGGTGTTGTATACAACATTGTAAGCCCCATAGGGTTAATCTCCAATGTCATATTTAATAGAAAAATAATGATGTACCTCTTATTGGAGAGTGAGGAATGGGCGACAGAGAGGTTAATAGAGGGACAAAATGCTGAAAGAACTTGAACCAAGGAGAGAAAATGGATTGAGAGGGAGTTGAAAAACAGTTTTTATGTGGAGCACAAACAGCTCTCTTAACCCTGTCTGTTATAACAAAGAGCTGCACTCAGTTTCAAGGTTTACTGCTGTCCCTTTCTACTTATAGAGAGTTGGGGTTTGATTCCCCGCGTGTCCACCTATAAAACACCCAAGGTAGCTCGGCTATTTCTATTTTATAATAGCTGAAATCACATGAACAGTTTAGGGGTTGCAAAGAAAAGTGTTTGTGTGTGTTTTGTGTGTGTTTGTGAGAGACAGAGAGAGTGCAGAGAGAGGGTGGGCAAAGTGGTTTTGTTTGCCCCAGCATGGCTATAAATACACTGCACTGTAGAGTATATGTGCAGTGTATGAATGCAAGCTTACTTGCATATAACAGAAATTAGTGGGTAGAGCAGGCGCACATATAATGAGAGGTTTATGCCTTGACGCAGAAGGTCCAGGGTTCGAATCCGACCTGTGACAATTTCCTGCATGTCTTCCCCCTCTCTCTCCCCTATTCTATCCTATAATCCTATTATCTATTCATGGTCAAACATAAGCAACACAATGAGACCAGTTGACCATGTTAATGTGTATTTGTGTTATTCTGATGTGTGTACATTGTTTTTCTTTTTTCTTTTGAGCTGCTGTAATACAGGAATTTCCCACATAAAGTCTATCTTATCTTATCTTATCTTATATTATGTCTCTGTGTGAGAGAAATATTGGGAAAAAGTATCCCCTGAAGAATCAGAGACCTGACCTTAATGCACCATGCACTCCAAATAGAGGGAAATTCTGTACAGTGGCAATGTTTTATTCTGCTTCTACAGGATGGAAAAACTGTGTTCATTGTTAGTCATGGGTCTCTGTTGGTGATACTCATGACTAATGTACCCACATGCACACAGAATGTGATACTAAATTGTGTTATCATTGTAAAAAAAAACAACTCTCTGTCTTTACCCAGGTCAACACTGTCTGTGACGCAGTATTTATGACCTATTTAAACTTGTGGGAATTTGTGGGAATTAAAATTATACTATACTACACTATACAGGGAATACACAATTGCTGAAGCCTTTATAATGTCTTTAAAAGGTAAGGTGGGCTAAATTACCAACAAATGCAATCCATATTCAAAGAGAGGTGTCAGACAACTGGATGAAAGTGAGAAAAGGGAAGATATTTTACAGTAGTAAGTTTAAAATGGGCAAAAAGGTAAGATAAAAATAAGAAAGGTTATGGGAATCACATGATGGGTTTTTCCCAAATCGTATTGTAAATCAGACAATGGTCTGCCTGTCTCTTGGTGGTTACAGTGACAAGGTTAAAGAGAATATTGGACCCCGTTCAGAGGATTGAAACCTTGAACCAAAAGACAAAGAGAAATTCCAGAAACACACACACACACACACACACACACACAAAATGAATACACTTACAGTAAAAACAAAGTGGCAGACACACAAACAAGCACAGGACCGGACATAGTTCTGATAGTACAGGGAATTCAGTCTTGATCAACAGGATATGATACAAGATCCTCTTATAACCGTGTATGGGCAACATCTGGAGGCGGTACAGATGTTGCAGATGAGCAATTCTGCCAGTTTTATGTCCAGGAGCATTTTGCCATTTTTTGATCTTTACTGCCAATAACAATCAAACTGAATTTATTCCAGATGTTTTCCTGACGTTATTTGTTGAAGGTAAGAGCGACGCCTGCTTTTAAATGCTGCCTGCTCTGTAGAGGAAAGCAGAGAAAAAAGGGCTGCTACTGAAATTCCATTTTTGCAACCCATAGAACAAGAGAGGGTGAACTAAAGATTATGGTGCCATGGATAACTTATTTATCAATAACAATCACAAAGGTACTGTACATATTTTTTAAATGTTTAATGTAGACAAGTTCAATTCAGCCATCTATCATACATATTTAAAAAAAAAGGTTGTTGCTATGCATAAAATGACATAAGCATATCATGTTTGAGACCAGAATGACAGTGGTTAGTTTATGTTCATTCAAACTCAACCTTTTGCCAGGCTCAACTTATTCCTGCATGCGTTCATGTCTTTATGTGAGTGTAGAAGAAATGGAATATCGAGTTAGTAAATAAAAACCTTCTGCCTGTCTGGTTGGAAACTGTTGAGTCTGATTTCAAAGCTTCATTTAGACGGAAAGAACTTTAGATCTTCTGGAAAATAAAGGACTGCAGGGAGCAGCTGGCTGGACACAGACACTCTCAGGCCGGTTACACACTGGATGCGTCGCGCGAGCGTGTCAGCCGCGTGGCGTGTCCATTTTTATTTCGGCTCCCATGTTAACAGGTTAGAGCTTACACACTGCCTGCGTGAGACGCGCGTCTCGAGCCGCGCCTATTTTTCACGCGAGACGCGAGCGTGTTGGAAGCGTTTCCATGCAAAATAGAATAGGAAAATATGTTTATATGTCATTTAGACACGAATGCATATTAATAAATGACATCTTGATGTTTGAAAGTCTCTAGGTTTTGACATCAATGTAGATATAAATGTAATAAAAAATTTCAGAAAAAAGATTTTCAAATATAGCACCTGTCATACAGAACGAAATATTCTGTAACATATTTTGCAGTCAATACTGCCGACGTACTTACTTTAATCAAATCAGTAGGCTATATATTTATTTTAAGTTTAACAACTCTTTCCCCATACGTCGAACAAGCCTATATATAAAGGGTAGAATAGGCTACAATAACAACGTAGTGTGTGTTCTGAGTGACGGTCCAGCTACACAGAGTTGTTATAAACAGACAGCCCACTTACCCATTTTTCAGACTTTGAATGTGTCGGCGCTATGTCCCGAGATCAGCCCTCCCTGTACCTAGCAGCAGGAGCAGCGCCGCGTCACACACGCTTCTGGTGTGTAGGACACAGAAAAATCCACGCAGCAGCCACGCTTCTGAGACGCAACAGAAACGCCATGCTCGCGCGACGCATCCAGTGTGTAACCGGCCTCACACTTCCATGCAGTATCAGGAGTGGACGTTTTTTTTTATTATTTTTTTTCCAAACCCACAAATATCCCAATTCTGAGCCTTGGAGTTTGCATGTTCTCACTGTTTCTGTGTGGGTTTCTTCCAACAGTCCAAAGACATGGAGATCATACATTTACAACAGAATAAACACCAATTGACACAATTATATAGATATGTACTAGAGATGCACCGATTGACCGGCTGGTGACTGGAATTGGCCGATTTTCACGTGATCGGCTATGACCGGCGACCAGCCGGTCAGTCTGACATATGCCGATTTTATGCCGGTCAAATGCTGTAAATAAATAACATTGTAAAGGCTACCATACACAATGTATAGGAGTTATATATAGGCTAGCAAATAATAACAATAAACCCACTAATTACATTATCTTAATGCAGTGTAACTAATGTAGCATGTAAATAATGCACATAAAATACAAACGTGAGCAAGGGCGTTCAACAATCGCCATTATATCGAATCAGCAGCCACGTGCAACCTAGCTAGCAGGTGAAGAACACGAAATCACCAGCTAACAATGAACTGACAACATAAGTTATGCGACTTACAGTTCTCAAGGACGCACACGTTCTCTTAATACATCACATCACCACGCGATCTCCACTGGCTAGTTATCCACGTCTCTTTTTCCTTTCTCTCATTTTTCCGCCGTGGCGCGCGTGCCCACTCGCAGTGTGAAGCACGTGTCCGCGCTATTCTGCGACATGCACGCTCACTCTCTTTGTTATTTATATATTATTGTATTGTCATTACCTGTTTTCGCTGTTTTCATACGGAAGTTTAGTTTGCTAAATATATCAATTTTTTTTTGTTGAATATTGGATGTGAAAAGAAGGAAATGGTTCTTCCATAACATTGCACTTTAGATGTGTGTGAATTTCCCACACCAGGAGTAATTTATATAGTTCTATTTTATAGTGATCAATTATCTGTTCAAAAAATGTTCTATGCAAAATGTAAAATGTTCTATTAAAGAAAAGATAGAAAATAAATATTTGTGTGTGCTGTAAAGTGGCTAGAAAAAATGTAATTGGAATCAGCTAAAATCGGTATTGGCAGGACAAACTCAACGAAAAATCGGAAATCGGAATCTGCCTAGAAAATTGTAATCGGTGCATCTCTAGTATGTACAGTCAAAAAGGTAATGTATTCATTGTCACCAATCAGAATCAGATGGCAAATTTGTTGTTCGGGTCAATGTGGAAATACTTTCCCAATCTTAAAGCTGCCAAGGGTCGGCATAGCAACACACAGCCATTATTAGCTAGCAAACCAAAATGGAAGATAATTCTTAATACAAGGAAAAACCAACCAACTTATCTTGACATCTTGATCAAAGACAGGCTAGTCTGCGTTAATTGTCACCAAGCTGCTGCTCTGCCTAAAAAAGCTAACTTGAACCCCATCACACCACGAACAACCCAAAAGTCAAGTGGACTACCCCTTTTGCACTCTAACAAAGTTAGTAAGCTCAAGTCAACACTGAAGTCCTAACAATTGCTCTTTACCAAACCCACAGACAAGAATAAAGCTACGACAGAGGCCTCCTTCGTCCTAAGCCATTTACCAATGGAGAACTGGTCAAGACGGTAGAACAATTATGACATCAAAAACTGCAAGTGAACCAGCCGGTCCAGCAACTGTGATGAGTAGGACAGAGTCATCATCAGAGGAGGGCTTAATGAGCTCATCTCTGAATTCCAGTAGTACTGTTAATGCTTTTAACGCCAAAGTGGGTCTGTGGTCTTCTCAATTTGAAATGGTAAACACATTAGACACACTACCCAAACTTGGAGAGTGGCAGAGAATGTGAGAGACGCTCAGGCTGAATAATTCTGTGTCCAGTTGACGTAGAGTATATGTGCAATGACATAAAAAATTTGCCCATTAGGTTAGCTAAAATATTGTGAAAAAAGCAAAAATCTATTTCACTCATGTGAAATATTTGTCAAGGTTTACTCAAATGCAAGAATTAAATCAAATTCAAACATTAGCTTCCTAGTCTTCTGACTGACCGACCACTCAGCTTTAGTTTTCAAGTACTAAACATGAGCAATTTTTAAAATAACAGGAATTAGAAGGAGGACATGGACAGGAAGACAAAGATAAGGTTGTGAATTATAGAGGCAGACAAACAGATGAATCATAGTCTTGTCCTAACGTTCATTCCTATTGGTTGGATTTGGAATAAAAAAACCTTCATTACAGCTGACACGTTTGTTCTTGTTTGCCAATATTTGTGGGGGTGGTATTGACTTGGACTTAGGCAGCTAAAAGGCTCTTCTTACTGAGATATGTGCTTAGCAACTGTCAGGCGCACTATGAGAGGGGCCCATTTAGAAGATTGGGAAAAAAAAGACAGAGACAGAATGGAGAGAAGTAGTCTGAATCTGTATCTAATGCGAGCCTTTGACTCCATGGAAAGAACATTGCACACTCTTTCCAATTTCTTTTTTAAGCAGAATGTTTCTAAATCCAAGAATACAGGTAACTGTAACACAGATAAATATAATCAGCAAGACTAGGACATTTTACTGTTGAGGTTCTAGTTTTGGCATTCTGCTTGTAATACAGTGAACACACAATACAGGTAAGTTACATGAAGGGGGAAGGTCAGTGCTGGGAATATATGATTTTTCATTTAAGATTAAAAAAATTCCCACTTTTCCTTGACCTTATAGTCTCATGACTGTCTATAAAAAACGTGTTTGCTGATTATCAATCTTCTAAACAACAAACAACACAATATGAAAATGATGTTATGAAAACTACAGTATGTTTTAAATGGAAGGGAGAAGAAAAGGAAGAAAAAAGGCACAATGTGAACAGTGTGATAGATTAGGACCAAAGAACACTGTAATTTCATATTTTTAAAGCAGTGGTAGGCAATTTATGTTTGGTTCCAGCATGTGCCCAGAAATCCTTTCACATCATGAACACAAGTTTAGAGATTAATCAAAATAAAAGTGAGCAGACTGTTGCACTACCTTAGTATGTTTTAAATCTGAGGCTCCCATGCTATTTCATTCTGCATCACACTACAAAATTCCATTAGTATTCAATGACTAACTGTAAATGAACAGACATATCTAAGTCCAAAGTACAGGAAAAAATACTGTAGATGAAGGCTTTTCATTATAATTAAATCCTATAATAAAGGCTGTGTCACACCGCCCACTATAACAATTGGCTTCCATACCCTCTGTGTAGGACTGTGTGTGTACGCAAATGTGACAACAGCGCCCTGTTGATTTAGTTCCCTTCTCCTAAGGGAGAAAGTCTGTTGTTGTCTTCCAAAATACACACACCCACCCACAAGCACACAATGCACTCACTTGGAAACAAACTTGTGGTGTGGCTTTTTTTGTTTGAAAATTGTTTTTAGGCAAACATCATTTTGCTAGAAAAGACAGCTAACCCATAACCATGAATCAATGAAATGGTAATGGAATCATGGGGGGAAAAAACACAGTGCAACATTGCATGAGGAACACTCTCTCTCTCTCTACACTTAAGTTCCCATTGCTTTTACTTTTCATAGTCATTCAGCAAATGCTATACAAAAAAATAAAAACGTCTTAAGGAGAAACAAACAAACCAATAAAAGTGAAATTGAATTAGTTTGCCGTCGGCTCACCTCCATAACCATTACTTCTCCCTCTACACTTCCCACAGAAAGCCAGTCAGGTAAATAATCGCCTCTGCTTTAATTAATAAATGCATCATCCTTAATGAGAGGGGCTTGTTAGGCACTGCGGCAACTGCCACTGGTCTGATTTTTTTTCAACTTTCAAACTTCAAACTTAATTTCCACCTCTGAAGCATGCTAATTGCGCTCCATCTCAGCTTTATAAACAACAACAACAACAACAACAACAAAGTTTTCTCATTTGGAGGCAGAGAACAGTGTAATGTGTGGCTATCGATCGCAGGGGAAAGGAGATTGCCCCTGGCTGGTCACAAACCAAATTACTTTAAGATCTGAATTAAAGTGGGCCAGCTATAACTTTGGATAAACACACAGTGTATACAATGACAAAGGCTCTGCATCTGAATCATTCAACATTGATTTTAGTATTATTTAGTAGTATTTTGTTGCATCAATCTTATAATCATACCACTTCAGTGCACCCCAGAATGAATTTAAAATAAACTACTGAGTAGAGGTACAACATGATGATTATTTTCATTATCAATTAATATGCCAATGCTTAATTGTTTGGTCTATAAAATGTTAGAAAATAAGAAAATACCCTTCACACTATAATGGAAACACAAGGCAGAGTCTTTAAATTGCTACTTTTGTCCAACAAATAGTCTAGTTTTAGTATCAAGTCACACAATTTTCTGATGATCAGCAAATTGATTTATCCACTAATCAGCTCTACAACATCGTTTATGCTGTGTTGCCTACAAAAGTGGGTGATTTTGTGTAATATCGGTATTCTATTGGATTCCAAGTTAAAGAGGACTCATCATGAAAAACTTTCTAGTGCTTGTGCACATACATTTGGGTATCTGGAGTGCCTACCAACCCACAAACTTTGAAAAAAGACCCAGCTGTTTTATTGTGGGATTCAACAAGCCATTCAAATGTAGCTCCCTTTTTTATGTCACATGCAGGCTTGTTAGAATATTCCACTCCCCATTTGAGTATCTCCACCCACAGCTTGAGAACTACCTTTGCAAAGGTGCCCCATATTTTTCTCACAAGCCAATCAGAGCCTGGACTGGGCATTTCGGGAGGGGGGGCTTGAAGAGACAGGCACTAAAACGGAGCGTTTCAGATACAGGTATATTCAGATAGACAGTTTTTTTTTTGTTTTTTTTTACATTAAAGCATGAAACACAAAATACAGCTATTAACCTGAAAATGAGCATATATCTCCTTTAAACTATAGTCACCATGTCACTAAACTGTTGTTACGATCAACAGAAGAACAAATAATTGTATGTTCACTTTTAAAGACACTAAAACTGTTATACATGTCTTCATTCCATTCCAACTTAATTACTACAATGCTCTTTTCGCCTGTTTTAATCAAAAAGCTTTGGGCAGGCTACAGGCTCTGCAAACCTCAGCTGCAAGGCTTTTTACTAAAACTACATGATGGAATCACATTAAACCTGTTGTAGCCACTTTACAAAGCCTGGCGCCTGGCTACATTATTGGACTGTTAAATCTGAAATCCTCCAGCAGAACCATTTAAGCTATTCCACCGTCAAGGCTAAAGACCAGGGGTGACTGAGACTTCAAGCTCTGGGACGATCTGCCAAAGGAGATCTTACTTCTATCAAAAAGTTTACTCCAATTCTATTTTTTTCTACTCCCTTCTATTTTACTCGTTTCTTATGAATATTAACGGCAGTCCATGTAATCGTATAAAGAACAGAGCAGTAACATTCTATAGGTGAAAGGTCAGAAAGAACTAACGGCTGCAGTGAGTGATAGCATGTTGGCTCCACCTGTTAACACAACATGCTGTGGTGACACAATGTTCTCTAAGAAGATCACTTACTGAGTTCATGCATTGACGTAGTTATTCCATTTCGAAAAGGATTTCATTTGGTATGTGGATTCTTGCAAACAGCACTGACCTCTATTATACTAACTGTACTTCCTGATGTACTGTACGAGCACACAATGTATTTCTACGAGAGGACTCGTGGTCTGGGGCTGTTTCCCACACACACACACACACACACACACACACACACACACACACACACACACACACACAGACAGACAGACAGACAGACACACACACACACACACACACACACACACACACACACACACACACACACACACACACACACACACACACACACACACAAAGCCCAGTTCTTACGAAGGGTCTCCTCCTCAGCATGTAGAACCACTGAGTTGCTTGCTACCAATGTGTAGACAAAGAACACAAAGATTGATTTATTTTGTATTTCATGATGAGGTTTGACAGTATCCCTGTACAGAGAAGTGAAGCTTCTTGTTAAACTGTGATGTTCTACAATTAAACTGTGCCTTTGTCATAGCAGATTAGACTCATTTTGGTTGCTCAGGATGATTTCATTTTTTCCTTAAAGAGCCATGGAAGCTTAAATGTCAGTGTGACAAGAGGCATTTACAGTAATAAATTTACTTAAAGAGACTAAGCACTGTGTGTGTTCTGAAAAGACAAACTGCACTCAAAGATACCTTTACTGCGTCCCTGAGTGACTACTTATTAAGCTTTGTTTTTTTTTGACTGGATGGTTTTTGAAAGTGATAAACAATAAAAGGATTTTCTTTGTCCAAATAAGGAGCATGAAGTCGCCTGACTACTGTAAATCCCTACAGGGGTTTAATATTCAATGACAATAATTAATACATATTCTAGATTTTCCATGACATCAAATCTGTTTCAGAGGGTTGTTTTACCCGTGTTAATATATTAATGACAAATAAAAGTAGTATAATTATATATGTATGAATAAACAGTGTCTGAAAAAGTCAACAGTGGTACAAATGCTTTGGCAGAAAAAAACCTGGAATAAATCACTAGCCTGATGCTAAGCTGATAACATTTGACAGGTTTTGCTATGCACCTGCAACCCATAAAAACCTATCGAGTCTAAGCTTAAAGAAACATACTGTGAACATTAGCACTGATATACTGTATGAACAAGCAAAAGAAAACATTAGCAGCAGAGAAGAAGAAACATATTGCCAGTGTCTGATCGATAAAGGGATATGCCAAAACAATGACACTGTCAGAATTATAAGAAATGAAATCTGACAACCAGAAACATATGCATAATACTTGAGTCATTGCAGGATGACACCTGGTAGGTGATTTCTTGTCAGCACAATAATGATGTACCTGTTAATACAGACGTCCTTTTGAGGTTCTTCCAGCATGACTCAGCCCGTCTGAGCTCAGAAGTGGATCTGTGACGAGGTTTTTATGATTCTGAGATTTAAAAAACAGTGCCTGCAGGATGACAAGTGAGTAAAACCTCTACTTATCTCCTCTGTATCTGTATCCTCCGTGAAAAGAGGATATCAGTCTATCAGCTCAATGCCTACGGGAGACATTCACGTCAAAGAGCACCTTGCGACTGACAGCTAAAGCGACATGATCACTAGACAAACGCAATAAAAGCAGTGATCATTCGAATAGGTGCTGATGGAGAATAAGAAGCCTCACAAATGCTTGGTACACTTATACAAATATCTAATGGAAAGACAACATGATGATGGACAGATTGATGAAAGGAAGAAATGTAAGGACTACTAACTACTAAAGACTATGAAGCTATTTACCTGACCTACATGTCTGCAGACTTGCTTTTCCATGTGTATGTATGTGTGTGTCTGAGCTTACCCTGTGTGCGTCGTTTTCATGTCCTCTGCGTCGTGGGTCCAGTTCTTCATAAGGCGGCACCATTCCTTCTCTCCTTGCCTGCTGGTATTCTCTTCTTAGCTGCTGGATCCTGTCCACACTGCCACACACAAGCAAACATGCAACTCGGTTAATTAAAGCTTTTAGAGGTGTCTAAAGGCCCTTTCCCATTGGACACAAATCCACTAACATCTGGCTTTTGTCTTTAGTGGAAAAGTTTATAATCATTCCCAGGACAAATGACTCGGCAGTAGTCACAGGTATTTATCGGCTCTGGCTCCGATCGGCGGTGGTGGAAACATGACACCCGGGTGGACACGCTAACACGCTTGTCGCCTCTTTGTCACCTCAGCCACAAATTGTGTCCATCTCCTCCCAAGCAGGGCTCGTACATCGTTCCAATTAGCCGAGTTTGAAAGAGAGAATGAACAGAAAAGAAGCAACCACCGTACAATTTGTCAATAGCCTCCATGCTGCTTTCTAGTGTTTACTAACCCTGTTTTCCGGCACGTTCATGATGTCGAACGTGATACACCGGAAAAACAGAAAGGCATACTTGTCCATTTGCAATGGGAAAGGAGCCTATCGCCTATTTTTAGCAAGTTTTACACTGTTTAAAAAACTTGTGTATATGGGCTAAGTTTGGTGGAATAAGGGTATAAGGTTAATTTGAAGAATTCACCTTAGAGGTAAGAGCAAGCATGTTCAGAAAACGATTTACTAGTTTTAGGTTGTTTAACGTTTTGACAGAAGTCATGCTCACAACTGAATCACATCAGTATCAATAAAATAATTTAAAACACTTTGTGGACTTTGACTGGCATCACCACCAACCAGCTGTTCTGATGAAGAGCCAGCCAGTAGAAACCATCTGTTTATTAGGGCCCGAGCGCAGACAGCGGCGAAGGCCCTATTGAAACTGAAGGAATTCTTCCTTTCCTTTCTTTCTTCCGGCAAATGAATCACCTTTTTGAGGGGCTTAACATACTCAAAAACTCACCAAAATTGGCGGTCGCATCAAGCCTGGTGAAAATGTACGTATTTTAAGGGTTTCGGGAATAGGTGCACAAAAATGGCTCGCTAGCGCCCCCTACAAAAGTTATAGAATTGAGCCCCTGCAGTACGTTTAACGTAGACTAACAAAACGTGGTACACTCATGTAGCATGTCAAAACGTACAAAAACTAAACCCAACAGGAAGTCCGCCATTTTGAATTGAAATTTTGAAATTAGTGCGATTTTGGCCATTTCCACATGTCATACTTTAACGAACTCCTCAAAAACTCCTTCAAATTTGGTCTGTGCCATCTTAAGACGTCAAAGATGAAAAGTTATTAAAAGAATTGTAATAGCGCAAAAAATGCGCAAGTTATAGAGGACCAACTTCCTGTAGGGGGCCATCGAAACAGGAAGTGGGTGTAATTTGAGTGTACATTGTCCAACTGGCTCGAAACTTTTCAGGATTCATAAGAGTTCAACCCTGATGATATCTAGAGGCCGATATTGGCTCAAAGTCATAGTGGCAACAGGAAGTAGGCCCAAAACTATAGGTGCTATACTTTAACAAACTCCTCCTACAGATCTCATCCAATGGACTTCAAATTTGGTGTGTGCTATCTTTATTATTATTATTTAATGTTATTAAAAGCAAAACTTTTCGTGAAAAGGTGTGGGTGTGGCATCGTGGCCATTTTGAGTGTTTAGCGATGAATGAGAAAGTGGCTGTAACTAGTGTACATTGTCCATTCTGCTTGAAATTTCCCATGATCAACAAGAGTCCAGGCCTGAGGACATCTACAGGCCAATATTGACTTTTGGTCATAGCGTCCCCTGCTGGCAACAGGAAATCAGCCTTATATGACAAACATCATCCAATTTACATGAAACATATGTGTGATCTAAATGTGATATTGTGCCACCCCCTATATTTTAACCAGGCCACGCCCACTTTAAACGTTTAAGGTAGAGTGTTTTGTGAGGTATCATTGAACTCAGTAGACTTCCCTTTTCATTGGAGATGGTTTGGCCCGCCCCCTATGCGTAAACCAAGCCCCCTTTCATAACTGGTGACCCGTTTATCGTAGACTCTTGTGTGAGGTGTCACTGAACTCAGCAGAGAGTTCCTTTTTCATTGATGATGGTTATCCCCGCCCAATACACTTGGTACAACTTTTGCAATACACCATCTCGAAGGGCGCACACATCCACCGTGCGTGGATCGCCGTCCGCCAGTAACCCCGACGCGAGCAGAGGAGCGAGGGCCCGTCCAACGCTGCTTGCAACTTTAATTCAAACAGTAATTTTGCAGGTGCCTGGATAGCTCAGTTGGTAGAGCGGGCGCCCATGTATAGAGGTTTACTTCTTGACACAGCGGGCCCGGGTTCGACTCCGACCTGCAGCCCTTTGCTGCATGTCAATCCCCCCTCACTATCCCATTCCATGTCTTCAGCTGTCCTATAAAAATAAAGGCCTCAAATGGCCAAAAAATAATCTTAAAGAAAACAGTAATTTTGCCGACATCAGCCTGCAGAGATAAAGACTAGACAGACCCACCTGTGTACGCGCATTGATGCACTGTCAGGAGATTTATGTAAGGTCAGAAAAATAGCAACATACTTTCTTCCAGTCTCCAAGGCAGTCTGTGAACAACACTATGCCTTCTGAGAATGTTGCACTACCAGTACTCAGCATGTGACTCATAAAGTCATTTGTGGGTATTTGTTTCTGTGAAACTACTGTAGAAATCCTAAGTCAAAAATAAGTTTTTAACTATTGCAAATCTCTGTACAGTATAGGGATGGGCGATAGAGACGATATGCAATATAAACGATACAAAATTGGCCTACGATAGAGATTGTAATTATATTGCACTATCGCGATAATTCATGTTGATGACGCAATCTACCCGCGAAGTTTAGAGCCACGAGCTGCAACCGGCTGCAACCTGGCTGCAACCATTGACATATATGGCTGCAACGTGTCATCGTCATCTTGAGTAAACATGGCTGAAAGCGAAACAAGGAGCTGGTGAAAAAGACCGGTGCAACATCCATTATTTGGACTTGGTTTGGATTTAAGCAGCTACAACGGACCTGTGGTCGAGCCGTACCATGGAGCCTTTCACCAGCCTGACAATTTACTATAAAATGGACGATTGGAATCTTGGCAGCCGGTGTTTGCAGACGTCGTACTTCCCCGCCGAACATACGGCCGTGTGTGTGTGTGTGTGTGTGTGTGCGCGTGTGTGTGTGTAGCGGCAAAAAAAATGTACTGGGAAGTTTACGGCCGCCGCCGTACGGGTTGAACAGAGGCTGCACAGTTTGACCAGCAGGCAGCGGCACCAGGCCGCCGGATGGTGTTGCTAACAACTTTCAATGTATAACTATTATCAGACCGGCCCACCGGGAAAAGTCCCAACTCTCGCGTGCGCGTGTGTGTGCGTGTGCGTGTGTGTGTGTGGGTGTGTGTGTGTGTGTGTGGGTGTGTGTGTGTGTGTGTGTGTGTGTGTGTGCGTGCGTGTGCTCAAATGCATTACATTAGGCTGCAGGTAAGAAACTTTGTTTGAAATATGTTTTTATTTAAAGTATCTGTGCATCTTTGTCTAATACTGAAAGTATTTTCAGTACAGTGTCTGTTCCTTAACTAAACAGACACCAGTTTTTCCTGTTCTCTGCATCTTGGGTGGCATTTAAGAACAAAGGACTTAAACTAACTAAGTGTAGTGCCTTTTAGAATGGTTTGCACTAAAGAGAAGACACCCAATACTTCAAGCTTTTTCTTTGTCAAAGTCTCTGCAACTAGTGTACTTGAATTTTATTTATCTGCAACATTATGTTGTATAATTACAGTTTTGAACAATAAATGTTCTCAAAACTACATACTACGTTTCTTTCTCTTTAAAAAAAAATACATTTAGCAGTTTGGTTTTCCTTAGGGTCTATGTAACCTGGTCTGAAATGGTTCTATTATATATTATATATATATTATATAATTTATATATCGCGATATATATCGTTATCGCAAGAGGCTGCAATGTATATCGTAATATGGATTTTAGGCCATATCGCCCATCCCTAGTACAGTACAAAACCCAACTCTAGACTTGGGCTAGCATTACTGTTTATTACACTTTGGAGGAAAACCTGTTGCATCAGATAACCCTACTCAGTTTCTGCACACACAGCCAACAAAGAACAAATTAGCTAAGAAAAAAACACACACACTATAACCCACTTATGTCCATGTATGTCCAGCTATCACAGATGACAGTGATGATGGCGTAGAGCGGGGAAACATAGAATTACACCATTTACATAAGCATGCTAAAAAAGGCTTAGCAACATGCTAGACAAATATTATGCAGCACTTTGAAGTAGCTAATAGATTAGCACGACTGATCAACACATCTAAATATAGTTGAATAGTTGCCTTCAGTTGGTTTATAATTTTCTATCCTTACATTCTTCTCATTCATTCTCTTATTTTGCTCTCACCCCTTCGCTTCCCTTCCTCTCTTTGAAACCATACACCCAGAGAGCTGTGTGAATGACTATATTAGCTGCAGCACTAAAAACATATTATCCTCGGTCTCACATCACAAATCATGTCAAGTGCATGTGTTCTCACCCTCACATAACAGAAAAAACATTGACTTTATTTAAATGTCCTTTTGGTAGTACCTCCATCCACCAAACCACTTTGGTGTCCTTTTTGTTAAACTTGTTAACTGTTTTAAATCCATTCATCATTTAATTTTAAGTGTTAGTGTTCATTTGTGACAATATTTAATACATAATGCATGACCTGTCTTTTATTCATTCTTTTTTTATTTGAACTTCACTGGGGGATTGGGAAAGAAGTGATTTATGTACAGTATATACAGTACTGTGTAGATGAATGAATTATAGTGAAACAAATCTAGTCTCAGCGTGTGTGTCTGTGTGTTCACATCTTGAGTGTATTTGTGCTCCATATTCTAGCCTATAGGGGTAAGAGAGCTGTGTCAGCAGCAGCAAAACACCTACAGTAGCAGAGTTAAAATCAGATGCTAACTGCACTTAATGACTGAGCTACACACATTTCTTTGTCTTGAGCCCTATCACCTTTGCAGGTACGTGTTTTACCGTTCTCTTCATTAGCTTTATTCAAAGGTCCCATGGCATGACAATTTCACTTTATGAGGTTTTTTAACATTAATATGAGTTCCCCCAGCCTGCCTATGGTCTTCCAGTGGCTAGAAATGGCGATGGGTGTAAACCGAGCCCTGGGTATCCTGCTCTGCCTTTGAGAAAATTAAAGTTCAGATGGGCCGATCTGGAATCTTGCTCCTTATGATGTCATAAGAAGCAAGGTTACCTCCCCTTTCTCTGCCTTGCCCGCCCAAAGAATGTGGCCCACCCATGAGAAAGAGAGAGACATCATGGCTTTCAAACGAGCAAAGTGACAGTTGGTCAAGGCCACACCCCCACCCTCCACCTTGCCCCCCCCACTCTCCTCCTCAATAGCTACAGCCACAGAAATGGCACATCCTAAGGAAAGCTCATTGTGGGACTGGCTCTAGTGGCTGTAATTCTGCACCAAGGCTGAATTTCGGGAAAGAGACTTCAGATACAGTATTAGGGGACCACTAAGGTCTATATAAAAGCATCCAAAGAGCACCATGTCATGGGACCTTTAACTGACATTATATTTAGCTGTTTTATTCGATCATTTTATCAAGTAAATCAATGTCATTTTATGTTTTAATCACATCCATCACCACCTTATACTGCACATCAACATGGGGAGCTTAGTGTACCAGAATGTAAAAGGCAGAGAAATACCTTAAGCTGCCTACACATGATTAAGGGCGAGGAGCAGAGAGGCAAAGCACATCGCAGGTATACAGTACGTTATTGCTTCTGGAATTGGTTGCGCGTTTAAAGGTCTTAGAGCGGCAACAAGGTCAAAGTTGAAATAAATTTAACTTTGAGCCCAGCGCTCGGCAGCAATTCCGAGTGGTGCACGATGCCAAGGGTACGCTCCACCTAGTTGGGTGGCAGCACTCTCCCCATAGGAAAACAATGCAACGGCCAGCGCAAAGCGGTTTTACTGTGGATCGTGTATAGGCGGCTTCAGGCAAGCTGGCAGCTCATTACAATTATTTATAGGAAATCCATTTACATTCCACATCTCCCTTTACTCTTGCCCTCACCCTCTGACCACCCCTTTCTAAATGCATGTGCTTGTGAGTCCCAAATACAGATTTCTCAACAGTCATGCATCAAGGGCTTCCCATAATGCCTCACAAGCCAAGAACAGAATAAAGTGTCAATGCTCATTAAACTGGATGTCTCTTAACACTCTTATTGTCAGTGATTTTATGTGTTTTCTTTTCCACTGTTGGATTCTCATTAAATGTTTGAGTAATGGGTGGTATCCCATTCTCTTTTATTAGAGCCACTCCAAATGTTGGATGCATTTGAAATTAGGGAGGAAGGATTAAATGTGAGAAATGAAATAAGTGGTGTGATTACAAATAAAGTAAGTAGAAAGACATGAGAATATTCAAACCATATAATCTTAAAAATAAGATTTAAGCCAAACATTTCTATTCTATTGCTGTTGTTCTGTGTTCCACTCTGTTTTTTTGCCATGCTGTTTCATGTTTATGCATCACAGTAGACATGATTTGTGTCACAAGGAACTCCACATGACACACACACACACACACACACACACACACACACACACACACACACACACACACACACCTCTCACCTCACCCTCTGCTCCATATTATTGACAGAGAGCTGGGGAGAAAAACATTCATTTTCTGTCCACAGACAGCATGCACACCCATAAACACACACACAAGTGCACACACTCGCAAACAAAGGGTACTTTATACGATTTATCACCCCACATAAAAGGAAGAGGGTGGGCTCAAGAAGAAATAAATATGATAAACAAAGACATAACACAACACTCACACAAATATATACACACACACACACACACACACACACACACACACACACACACACACACACACACACACACACACACACACACATTTATGCAAATAGTTCCATGACCACAGACTGAGGAAGCTATTGATTCACTTTAGAAAGACAAGTTAGCCATAAAAAGCAGACTTGTATAACTTCACTTTTTAACTACCTTGTGGTCATTAAACACGAATAGGGTTGGTTCATGTGTAATAGCCTAATAGCATTGTTCTGTGCTTGTGTGTGATACAGTAGATTACTCTGTATTGCAACTCTCTTTTCTTAAAGTGGCCATATTATGCCCATTTTCCGGTTCATAATTGTAATTTGACATTGTATCAGAATAGGTTTACATGGTTTAATTTTCAAAAAACACCATATTTTTGTTGTACTGCACATTGCTACAGCTCCTCTTTTCACCCTGTCAGGTCTCTGTTTTAGCTACAGAGTGAGACCTCTCAACTTCTGTAACATCTTTGTTGTCAGTCGCACATGCGCAGTAGCTAGCTAAGGATTACATGAGCTAGCTAGCTGTTTCTCCAACTTCGGCCTGTACAAGGCACTTCCAACTTTTCGTGGAATACCTGCAGACCAGGGACATGTAAGTAGTTCTATACAATTTATTTTGTAGATTAGGGTGAATTTGTGTGTGTTGTAGCAGTGTTTTGCCATTGAGAACGAGCTAGCTAACGGTTATCCCCTAGGCCCCTCGTTTCGGCTAGTGACGTAGAAAGCCGTGCAGATTTTGAACAGCTCACCTGGAGACTGAAGGCAGGACACATTCAGAAACCATATCTCACTCAAAACAGCATGGATGGTTTTTTTTTTTCAAATTTTGTATGTGTGTGGAAGCACCAAAGACACAAAATAACACCCCAAATCCCAGAAAAAGTGATTTTTTTCATAATATGGGCACTTCAATTACTTCAATCTCATATCAAAAATACATATGGCATTAATTTTAAAACATTTAAGTATTACATTAAGGTCAAAAATAAGAAGTGGTGTATAAAGCTTACATGTTTCAAAATAAAAGCATAAGTCTGAGCTCCAGTCCAGCAGTCTCTCTCTCTCTCTCGCTCTCTCTCTCTCTCTCTCTCTCTCACACACACACACACACACACACACACACACACTCTCACTCTCACACTCACACACACACACACACACACACACACACACACACACACACACACACACACACACACATAAATACACACATACACACAGCGAGATCAATCTCCTGCTCTTGCTCTGTCACACCAATAATAATTCTATAAATGTTTAAAATCAGAATCGGAAACTCTGCATAGCTGTTAATAATGCTGCTATTAATAATTGAGAATTCTGTTCCATTAATAACATTGTAAGATAGGCTATAAAATAAATCAATGTCCACAGCAAAGGAATATGTCCTTGTCATCAAAGACTATAATTATTTACAAGCCTGGTTATAAAAATGGTGCAGCCTTAAAATCTGTTTTCTGGCTGGCTTTTAATCAGTTTTGGGATCTTTTGTCATTTAGGCCATCTAAAGGCAAAACCCCGCTGCTGAAGCCTGGATGAAGCGTGATATGTGATATAGGTCATGTATATTTAACATTCATTTTTAATGACGAGATGTGACTTCTGTCAGAGCCTGTTTGAACACAATCCATTCAGGAAAAAAATGACTATGCATAGGTTTATATACCTTCAAAGATGCTTAATGTTTTTTCACTCTAATGCCCACATTAAGTGTAAATACCTTGAAAAGGCATTATCAGCCGGGTTCACTTTAAGATGAGACATTAAGTAAGACATTACCAACATCAGTGCTGGTATCTAAAAGGAAAACACAGTGAATTGCCATATCCACCTGATGATCTATTGGGGTTTTCCTGCCATGAGAAACATGTATAAGGGATGTACACAAAGAAAGACAGGGACAGATGGAGAGATGGATACAATAGAAAAGGGTGAGACAAGGAAAAAGACAAAGGACAGGTCAAGCATGTTTTTTAGTGCTCTCTAACAGATGACTTTGAGCTGAAAGGTTTCATAAATCTGACACAAAATGGCCAAAGGACTATGGTGCAATCTGCCACACAAGCAGCAGCACAAACGTAAGCTCCCAGACGCACACACACAGGGATGGAGAAACACACAGGTGATGTATGGTCTCCTCTTAGATGTGGCACGGGGGAATATGTCATTCAGACTCTCAGCTCGGTCTGATTTATCACGTTTCAAATGTGTGTACGTGAGAGTGTGTGTTAGTATGTGTGTAGATAAACGAGAAGCCACACAATACAAAACTGAATACAGGAACCCATTAAAACCCTTTTGTAAGATAGTCTACTGACATCTTTTGCATGGATGTAAAGTGTTACAACTCAGCATCAGAGGGAGTACAATTGTGATTTACTTTCCAGAAGTTACAATGTGCATGTGAGAGAGACAGAGTGAGTGTCAATCTTGCATTCTTGGAAGGAACAAAGACAAGAAAAGAATAAAAAATACTACCCACCGGCAGAGCTGTTGACCTTCTGAAAAAAAGTCAAGTAGTAGAAGTAGGATTTCCTTTCATTAGCACAGACACAAAGTCATGATAGCCATTTAGAAAAATCAATAACGCTTGAAAACATAAACTGCAATTGATTTAAAAGCTTAAGAGATGGTACACGCTGTATATAAATGGGAAGTAGGGAATGTGTGACTTTGCATCCTGCTGTTGCTAATCAAAGCAGCAGACAATAGCTGCTGCGTCATAAATGTCAGAGCTACAGATGACTGTCTTACCCTTTTCAATGCAACAGGAAGTGAACATTGACCTTAAAACCTTTTTAACCACTGATACCAATTGCATGAATTAACTTAATTATACACAATCGCTTAATTCAATTAAATACAACTTCAATATACAAGTAATTATTCATGTTGTTACACAACACAAAGAATTAATTCGTATTTGAACTATTTAAACTCATGAATGAACAGTCTCAAAATAATAATGATTGTATTATTTTTTGGCTGTTTTGCTCTTTTGGCAATGACAGGAGACAAAGCACAGTCGATAGCTGTGAGGGAACATGTAGTTTCATATTGACTGATGGTGACAAGAGGGAGTTGTAGTCTTTTTTGTCTTTGCACACGTCCGCAGATGTGTGCTGGCCTGTGTGTTCTCCCTGGTGTCTAGTTGTAGAGTAGAGGATCGTTATCAGCTGTGTCTTACAAGGATAGAAGAGATCACAACACCGGACACAGGTCAATGCATTATCTCTCTTACTCTCTATCTTGTATCTGTGTTTCACTCGGCTGCTTGCTCTCACTTGTAGACACACACACACACACACACACACACACACACACACACACACAATTACTACAAGTAAGAAAAACAACTTAATCAATGTGAGTTATTGTCCATCATGTGTGTGTTGACATGGATATGAGCTTTCTATATATTAAATGTTCTGTAATGTTGACATTTCTACGATGCATTGAATTTTCTTTTCACATTTTCCTTCACTGTGACTCATTTAGTGCAGTAAATATTCACAGTTCTGCCACTCTCCATTCTCCACAATCTATTTTCAATTTCTTGCATCTCCATCCATCCTTTTCCCGCTCTCTCTCTCTCCTCATTCTGCCCTCCACAGTTTATGCAGGTAATCATCTCTGCTGTCATTTACATCCCTACCTTGATACCATCCATCTCTCCTTCCCTCCCACTCCATCTTAATCTCTTCATCATCGGCTTATCTCCATCTCCTCTGCCCTGCCTCCCTCTTGCCTCCCTCCATATCTCCCTTGCCGCGCTCTTCATCATCTTCTTCCTCCTAATCTCCCAAGCTTGTGCTCGGCTCTAATTAGCTGACGTCTCTGCTAATGAAGTCTGACAACAAAAGATCACCAATGCTGGCAGGTGGGTCAAAGGCAAAAAGAAAGACAGGGGCAAGAATAGAGAGGGAGAGAGGGAGGGAGAGAGGGAGGGAGGGAGGGAGAGGGGAGAAAGAGTGTCAAAGAAAAAGTAATACAGAGCGGTTGTGTATGTGGAGTGTAGGAGCTGTCAGGTTGCTCCGTTGCTTTCTTTTCCTCAACAGGCTAACAGGAAGTGACACGTGTTTTTAAAATGCATCTGACGGGATATGACACTGCTCCTTACACGGCGCCGTCAAAGCACGGGGAGTAATTAGCGCTCTATCGACTGCCATGACATCAATCAGACTAGCTGTCTAAAAGCCGGCGTGTGGAAGAGAGACACTCACAGTGGCAAAGGAGGCTGGCATCCTATCCTCATGATAATCTGTGTGTGTGTGTGTGTCTCTGCGTGTGCGTATTGTACAGTTTGAAAATTGTCTGGCATAACATTATTTAGACAAGCCTTCTATGTGTGCGTATGTGTGTTTTTGAAAGCCAGAGAGAGAGAGAGAGAGAGAGAGAGAGAGAGAGAGAGAGAGAGAGCGCTACAGGTGGTAAACAGGCTGGCACAAAATCATGTAGACAGGCTGTCTGGCTCAACATTCCCCTTTGACTTTAACAGCCATGTGTGTGTGACAGGAGGCCAATTTGCCTAATGCCTCTGCCAACCACAATAGCTGTGGATGGCATCTCTCTAAAGCTGGATTTATACCGGACACAAGGGCTATCCCATGAGAGTTACCTACAGCACAGGTTTTGATTTATAGTCCAGTATTATATTCATCTGGTTGATAGTTCTACAGAAAAAGCAGACAGATTTACTGTACTGTACATGATCACGTTTAAAATTTATATTTCTCACAACAGCTTCCGATTCAATTATTTTATTCACTTCATGACAAAGAACAACGACGGGAAGGTTCACCTTGTCTAATTACCTAACAGGAGACTACTGTCTTGCTATGGCTTGTTTACGTGCTTTCATTCAGTGTGATACAGAGAAACGATCGGCAGTGGAGACGGGCTTTGCACCTTGACAAATAAGCACAGATTAAACAGCATTGTGAAAATGTATGGCAAAATTGCAGGGATACAAGAGTTATCCCTTCTATACAGTGCCAGAGCCATGAGGAAAGCCAAATCTATCCTTGCTGACCCAAGTCACCCATTGTCTTATGAATAAAGGCTGCTGCCATCTGGTTGCAGGTACATTGCACCAAGGTGTATAACCAAGAGATTTAAGAGCTAATTTGTCATAGCTACCATTAGTCTTATTATTACCTTGATGTAAGTTGTCCCGTATGAATATGAATGTATGTTATGTTATGTTGTGTATGAACTGCCGTCTTTTATTCTCTGCTGGCTGTGAAACGAAGTGCCCCACTGAGGGATAACAAAGATTACTTAACCATTAGATGTGTGCTGATAAAAAGGAGACAATTACTGAACTGTTCTTCACAATGCTTTATGTTGTCTTCACTCTCAACAATTTCTATTGGCATGAGAGACTTGCAAGAGGAAACACAATCAGCCCAAGCTGATCAATCACAGTTTTTGTGCTCTTCCCAAGGTATCCTCTGTAGCCTTTTTACACTGTCTCTGCACTTTTTTATATTCATCTCCTAATTATACAACAAAAGTTGTTGTTTGACATTGCCTTTAAAATAATCTATACAATGTTTTGTGATCTGCTGCCCCACTTGGCAGTACAACACTGTTTGTCAGTGCCTTCCTAAGCCATTAATAGACTAAGCATTTTTCTGATCCGTCACCAGTAGGTTAAGATTTGTCCTCTGCTTTAACCTATACACAGGAGCAGTAGGCAGCCGCAGGATCCCAGGGACCAACTCCTTCTTTTTGCCAGTGCCTTTTTGGCCAGGGGGCACTGACAGGAGCGCTGACAAGAGCACTAACTTCTATTTGGTTGTTGGAGGAAACCAGAGCACCCGGAGGAAACCCATGCAAACACAGAGAGAACAAGCAAACTCACACATTGATCCCCAGTACTCAGCAGTGCTTACTTGCTGTGAGGCGACAGTGTTAACTACTGAGTCACAGTGCTGTCTATGTGCTGAAGGTTAGATTAATATTATGATTAATATTTGTTATTAAGTATTAGGAAATTATGAGTTTCAGTCCTTTGGACAGGCCAATAGAGGGATCAGGTTTTTTTCTAAACAGAAAAAAGAGAAAACACTCTTGTAGGAAAGGTGTAGTTTCAGGCTCACAAAGAACATACAATTAACAGGTATCTACAAACAAACTGATAGAGAACCATAGTTACAATATAACTATAATAATAATATATATAATAATAATAACAACAATGTTATGGCTTTCGCCACAGTCATATCCATATATTACTTTTGTACACATTGTGGAAAGTGTAACGTAAACATCTACCATTAGGTCATTTTACACTTGATTTTAGCTTGACTAAGAATCGCTCCAATCACTCCAGGAAGTTTGAGAAGTCACTCCAGCTGACCTTTACTTCATATGACTCCAATGCTCTCTGTCAAATCTTCTTTGCTGGTTATACAAATATTTGCTGGCCATGTGAACTTAAGCAAGATATTTTTATTAGATTTATTTAAGCAAAAAACAGCCTTTACTTTGACCAGAATAATTTTACTCAACTTCATGCATAATACCTAACCACAATTATTTAGCCTGATCTTCATCCCCAAACATGAATTTTAATTTATCTGAAAGGTGTGATGACAACTTCAAGAATTAATGATGTGAACAGAAATATGTAGCCCTAATATAAACACTTGTTAATGTCATAAATTGTTTATGATCCAAACTTAATAGTAAGTGAGCGAAGCATGTTGCGTACACTAGACTTGGATTCACTGTGACAAGATAAAATGCAAGCTCACGTTGATTATATGAATGTGAAAACATATATTATACATACATTTTGTCTTGGCTTTCTGTTAAAATAATTATGGCAAAAAAAAAAAAAAAACATTCACTTACCCTCTCACACATGGTGAAAGAGCACAATAAGAAGTAATGCACTGTGTATGAACCATAAAAGTCTTGGCCAAATAGAATCTGACACACACAATATGCACACAAAAAACAGAGTGTACATGTTGCTTAGCTACGGGTGACCACAACGGAAATGTCAATTTAATTTACTCTAATACTAATGTATGAAAGGTGTATAAGATAAAAGAGTAAAGGAACAACAAGCATCCATATATAGATGGAAAATAACGTGAAAGATCCGTCCCTGAGCGTGTATCTTTTGTGTCTTCAAACTTTTAGTGTCCATCTGTTTGTGTGTCCTTCTAAGAGCCTGAGTCTCTGTGCCCATGTGTCCTTTTACCGTGTACGTGCCTCATCGTGGGCGGATGTCCTTTGCATGGAATTTATTTTTCATTGAAAAGTACTTGTGCAAATAAAAGAGGCGGAAATCATAAATGAGAAGGAAGAGAGTGCAACAGGGGGAAGAGAGACCTAGAAAGGGTATACTGAAGGGAAAGAGAGCAAGGGGGAGGAAGGAATGGAGCGGACGAGTGTCTCTTGAGAGCTTTCTCTTATTAGCCAGGCTGAATCACACGCTTTGAGTCCGGAAAACACACAGTCTGGGCTTTTTTCTCGTCTGCCCCCCACACACACACACACACACTCTCAGCATCTCAGTTCAGTTTCTCTTACTTTTCTGTACTTTCCCATCTCCCTTTCTTAGTCTAATTTGCCCTTTTAGTCCTGGCCATTCACTGACCCCCCCGCCCCCCCTCATCCTCCTTGCATGTCCTCACTCCATCCACCTTGCTCCCCAACTCATCTGTTGAATAATCCTAAAACATCCACTTAGCCTCTCTTCTCCTCTAAATCCCTCGCAACTTCTTCTTTTCTCCCTTTTTTTCACCAGTTGATCCTCATTCCTGCAATTATTTGGGTCCACTCATGGCTCCTTTCAGCCTGCAAAATGTGGACCCTGTTTTCTCTTTTCCAAATCATCCTCTTTGCTTTCATTTTTTTTTTGCTCTAAACATGCACCCACCCTCAATCATTTACTCCAAATCTCTCCAGCTCGTTTCTCCTCTCTTTTCATTCTGTTCTTTTGTCTGATTTCGATGCTTTCAATAACCGTTAACCTGTACTCTGTGTCCCTCTCTTCCTGCTTTTAGAATGAAATCCCCCTTTTCTTCAAAACTTCCTCCTGCTAATTTGTTCCTTTCGCTCTTAACACTCATTCTGGCTCTTTCTTCTCCGTACCTTTCTTCTGTTTCACCCCTTGTCCCATTTTCTTTCTTCAACTCCCATTCCTCCCCTTTATTCCTAATCCCACTTAACCTTCCATTTTACCTCCCTTTCCTTCCAAAACACTCCAAACTTCTCTCTCATATCCGCCATAGTCCTTGAATCTGCTTGCTTCTCTGTTTTTTGTTTTTTTTTTAATTGATGAATTCCACATTTCTTATCACAGTTTCCATAATAATGCAATTTTCTTTTGCATTTATATATAAAGTAAAACTAGTTAGTAAAGATTAGAGAAATATTGTCTTCATTGTTACAAGAAATCAACAGGCGGTAGGAGATGGGGTGGGTTCTTTTAAGCTGCTTTACCAACCAATGCATTTTGTTTTGTGGAGAGAACAGTCATTAATTGCCCTCACTTGTCAGAAAGATGAGGAGCTACATGTGTGGATGTCACAAAGAGACAGTAGGACTTGCATTAAATCCTTGTAGAATCAACTGAAATGTGATAGAAACCTTTACAATCGGGCCAGTAAGTTACTGCTCCTATCGCAGCTATTTTCCAAAGCATTTTGCGTTAATGTGACCTTGGTTGTTTATTCAGTAATGCTAAGAAAGAGCTTTTCTTTGTGACTTTGCTTTAATGCTTATTCGTACCAAAATCATGTTTCTACCCAAAGCTAGCAAAGATACATCCCCTAATACACACACACACACACACACACACACACACACGGCCCCGCCCCTCCACTCTGTGTGTGAGAAGTGTGTAAGATAAAGACAGCGAGTATGTATTACTGTGTTAAAAAAAAGGCCTGTGTGTGTGGCACTAATTGAGCTGAGAGAATATCTGATTAATTAACATGGAGGAAAGAAAGCCTCTCCAGTGACCAGCCAAGCAATGCTAAATGCTTATATTTCTCTCCTGTATACAAGCTCCCTCTGTGTCTCTCATGGTCTCTATTCCACCATACTGACTATTAATGCACAATTTGGGAGTGATGTTGTTTCCTTTCATGTACTCTGAGAAGTAAAACGAGCACAATCTATATATGCAAGCTTAAATATTTAGGTAAGGTACAGTTTGTGTAGAAATTAATACATTTGCCTATGTGTAGCATTTTAGTAGTCAAAAGAAGCTCACACTACTACATCTCACATTGTGTCACACTGACTAGTATCCCACAGGAAATCTTGCTATACAGAGGAAAAGCCTATTACTGTCTGATATAAAGCAGTCAGCAGTCAGTGGGTGGCTGCTCTTCCAGCACAACCAAAGCTACATCTTCTAGAAGAGTTTCTCACTTCCAACATTCAGTTCCAGCATGTTGGATGTGATGGGGGGGGGGGGGGGACATTTCTTTCTTTCATTCTTGATGGTATTTGCTCTCTACTTATCGCTACAGTACCTCTCTCTCAAGCTCACTCCACTCTGGTCTCTCCAGACTGATTGTTTTCTAATTGGTGGAGTGCCAGAGGTCGTGGTTGTTATGGTAACCTGCAAGGGGCACTTGGAAGAGTTAGGTAGTGGATGGGCGAGGGTGGGAGGGGGCACCCACTCAAGAAAACGGAGGGCAGCACTCATCCAAAGCTTGGGTGGTCACTTCAGAAAATGAACTGTGTGTGTGTTTGACATCCTAACTACCTCAGTTTTGTACATGCACCTACAGTAAGTGTGTGAGTGCACAAGACAGAGGAAATGGTTTGCCTGAGAGGACAAGGGTGTGAGAAAGCTAGTATATATGTGTATGCGTGTGTGTATGCATGTGTGTGTGTGTGTGTGTGTGTGTGTATGCGTGTGTGCGTGTGTGTGTACGCAGAGGGTGGGCGAAGAATCCTGCCCTCCACTTGAAAATTTTCTAAAGAGCTCCTTTGCTTGCGTCCTTTTCTCTCCCAGCCCGATTCCCACTGGTACTTCCTTCCCTATGTGAGCCACTCAGGCCCTCCAATCGGTCCATCTGCGTACTGAGATGGAAGAGAGGCAGAGGAGCTGCAGGAGGGTGGACACCAGGAGAAAAACTGTACGTCCATACTAAGCTGACTGAATTTGAAAATGCATCTTTTTTTCCCTCACTGATTTACTACTCCATCCGGACTTAGCTGGCTTTTTGCTTTTTAAAACTGTCTCTAGTGTAGGATAAATGTGAAGATGATGACATAAGCCTGGCCAGGGGAGCCGTGTTGCAGTAAATATAGGAAGACAACTTACTGTTGTTTTCTAACCCATTTTGTGTCACTTATTATGACATGTCAATATAGCAGATCACACAGAGGAAAGGTAAGGTCTAAATATAAAAATAACCTGCAAATGTTAATGTGGACAGCCAATGTTTTCACATAGCATTTTTTAAATTAGACACCTTATTGTGGAGGTTGTCTCATGTAAAGGATGATTACATAGGAAATACCTACCTGTGTAATGGGTTTACTAAATGAGTCTGCATTAAACTCTTCCATGCATAAGGAACTGAGCTGGCAGTGCCCTTTAGAATTAAAGGGGGTGGGCTGGTTGAGAAGCAGATAGTGTGATATATTACTGTGCTGCGTGGTTAAATAACCAGCCTTCCATAATAGTGCTGTTTAAAGCAAACCACTGAATATGCACAAACACGCACATGCAGCCAGCCACATAAATGTGTGCTGGGGAATATAATTTACTCTATTTTAAGACCTACAGTATATATGGAAATTGCAACACGATGCTGTCAGCTGTCCGAAGGAACTGACATAATGTTTGAACTCCTGCAAAGACAATGAAAGTGTTGCAGAAGGCTGTGTGCACCTGTAATGTTTATTTGAATCAATCATTGGAAAAGTAGGTGAAGAATAAAAAAAAAGGGAAAACATCATTGTTATTTCAGAAGCCTGTTGCTCCTCTACTGGAGAGTTTGTCAAAGCTTTTGACAAATTTAAGCATTATGATTATTAGGGGCAACTACTGAGTGCCTATTGATTGATAATGTGCACTTTGCTACACATGTATCGCAGAGATACTTGCTGATATGAAAGCATAGCATTTATGAGGTGTTTTAGTGTTTGGCTCGGACCCAGTTCCAGAGTAAAATCACTATGGAGGCTTTTCAAATTAGTGGAGGTGCACCAGTAGTTACAGAGCAGACTGCATGGGTAAGCAAAGACAATAAAAAAATTGCATTCTGCTGATCCAGAGTCAGTTCTGCTGTGTGTTACTAACAGCCGATGACCAGAAATTAAAGGGAGGTAGCACAAATGAAACTAAACAATAGTGGTATAATCACACTAATTCTATTTTAAGTGTATTACTTTGAATTATTGTTCCATTAAGAAGATATCAACTTCTTAATGTGACAATGTTTTTCAAAGTAGCAAAGTAACAAGGCCTATACTAGAAGGTGAAAGTAGCAACTGACAAATTTACAGCAAGCATTATGAAGTGTTGTGTCCTGAATACTCCAGCTGATCTTTATTTTTGAATCAAGGCCCACTTAAAGTTATTAATACTTCCACTGACTGAATAAACTGGTTATTTGGTCATCCAGCAGCACTAACGGTTTCCAGGGGAGGGTGTAAATCAAACTGAGCTGATGGTGTTGTTTCAGCCCTAAAATTCATCCTACAATCAAAGCCCTACAATCATCATTGTCAAGCACAAGGCAACGCCTGTTTTATAGTTTTGCTATTAATATCCATGATTACCAGAACAACTTTCTACATCTTATATATGGTCTGCACACACAGACACAATACAACACACACAATACAACACACACACACACACACACACACACACACACACACACACACACACACACACACACACACACACACACAGAGCGGTACATGCACATAGAGCTTTGTACATTTGTGAGCTCTATGTTGTTGGTGTTTTTGTCACTGCATCACTTACTGTACTTACTGTGTGTGTGTGTGTGTGTGTGTGTGTGTGTGTGTGTGTGTGTAAATCGGTGTGCTTGATTGCTTTGCTGAGCTGCTGATGGAATGGAGTCCTTAGCGATTTTGTTTATCTCCGTCTCCCACATGCATACCGTGGCTCCGGCCTCCCTTGACACACAGTAACACAGAGTAACGCACACACAGACACCGCTGACACGACTACCTTCTTTTTTTGGCACCATCGATTACTGTCAGCCAATACCTGGACTTGCTTCTGTCTGCATCATCAGGTTTCAGGAAGTGATGATAAATGAATAGCACTATCTGCCAGGACTGCTGTGGCCATGGATATAGGTTTCCAAAATCAAGACATTCTTAAACTTGTTTTACTTCTTTTATGGAAGGAAAGAGGAAATAGATGGGAAAACTTGAGTAAATAAATATTGGATAAATTAAACTAGGTAGTCACAAGCCCACACTGGATCCATTCAACTTTCTTATACATCTAGTTAATTATGAGTTTGTTGAATAAAGTAGTATTATCTTATAATTTAATTAGTTTAGTTAGAAGTTAGTGTTAGAAAACTGAAACACTGCCATACCGTATCACATATTTACAGAAAAACAATGATGCTTTAATATTAAATAGATCTACTGTGATTAGCATATTTAGCTGTACATATAATCATGCATTGTTAAAGCCCAAGCAAATGTTTATTTACAAAATCCCAATAAGAAAACATGGAGAATACTACATACTTACACAAGTTAGGACGATTTATTTTTAGGGCATTCTGTTTAAGTAGCAATTACTTATATTTACTTAAAGACAGTGGTGTCTCACATTGGTATAGGTTTGGAAGAATCTGGCACTGCTTATACATCCCTGTTTTGGATTGGCTAAAACTGAACTAAGGTTTGAACTTAGCTGAATCCCTTTCCCTTCCGCATTACCAAAAATCTGAGCAATTTACTTTTAATAAAAATCTTAAAGAAGTCTACACTACAAGCCAAGGTCAATAGAGTCTTGACTTTCCATAATGAATCACTATTTATGCAGAAAGGAAACAATATGAGAAAAAACACTAAGTCAGAATCACTTTAAAGCCTGGAACTGTCCATCAAACAGGTTTACTTCCTCGCATGAAGACAGGTACAGAAATTAGGTGGATGTGTGTGTCTGTGTGTGAGGATATCTGTACTGGCAGATATATTCAAGAGTAAGTGAGCTGTGACTGGCATAATAAAGGTTAGGAGTAAGGATTGTGGAGCTGAGAGGAACACATTGAACCCTGCAGGGATTTTATTGGGACACACACAACACACACACACACACTTGTATGTCAGTGGGTACATGAGTACACAAGCGCTCACACTGAAGCTCAAAGCAAGCACAAACAATTCAATCTTTCCTTTTTGTCTGTCTCTCTATTCCTCTCTTGTTCTCAAACAAACACACACACACACACACACACACACACACACACACACACACACACACACACACACACACACACACACACACACACACACACACACACACACACACACACACACACACACACACACTTGATTTAGACAGGTGAGGGAAAAAGAGAGGGAGAAATATGAAGCATCAGCAAGATAATATTGCACTGTAAAAGTGAAGATGGACAGAAGAGAAAAGGAACAGGGAGAAACCTGGGAGCTTTAGGCCCAGGCCTAGCTCCAGGAAAGGGGCCCAGGTTATTTTGCAGGTTTCAAAAAGGCAAAAGCTAAAATTAAATGTAAGAATAATTGATCAAATTGTACCAATTTTGCCACTGGGTGTCAAACTACCGAACCAAACCTTTTTGCTTTGGTTAAAAACATCAACTACCGCCCTCAAGCACGAGGCTGGAGCTTTATTGACTCTTGTAAGTATACCCTGAGAAGGTCATGGTGCCTTACCTGTCATTAGCAGTAGCAGAGACAGGAGGGGATGTAGTTCCAGCTCCCCTTGGTTTATTGACTTTGGCGTACAGCCTATCAAGGGGGTCACCATCAGGGATGGCTCCAGGGTCGTTACCATGATTCCCATGCCCTGGTAAGGCAGAACGGCCTTGGGAGGAAGGGGTGCCAGGATGGGTGTGCTGAATTGTATTGTAGGGAGGTGACTGAGACGGTGGCAGTGACATTGGACCCATTTCACGGTTCCTGAAGGATTGTATTCGGGCGTAGTTGGGGTCTGTGTCGTCATCTTCGACATCCGGATAGGCCGACCCGCCACCGCCACCTTGCTGGTCTCTGAGCTGTTGCTCTCGCAGCTCAGGATGCCCTGCCTCGATCCTGACAGACAGATGGAGAGCCAGATAAGACATCCAGAAATAGCATTAAAACACAGAGAGTGTTTATAATGGCTGAGTTATAGGACTACCAGGGCTAACAAGGGCTACCTTTAAACAAAGCACACAGTGGTACAGCATTAGTAAAGAGCTCAGGAATGACAAGCAGGGAGTACAGAGGAATAGAGGGATTGGAGAGATTGAAAAGAAAGATAAGCAATAAAAGAAAAGAATGGTAGAGATGTTAATAAAGTGAACAATCATCTGCAATCAAGGAGGAGAAAAAAAAGATGCTTACATAAATTTCCTTAATGAAAAATATTTCTCTGAATATACACCGTATCTGAGTCTGCATGTCAGCAAATTTAAAGCAAACAATCATCAAAGCTTCCTACCTTTCTCTCTCATCTTTCATCCTCTCGAACTCATGATCACTCAGAAGGCCTGACTTCTGTTGCTGGAGAGCTGTTTTTGAGTCCTTCTTCTCCTCTTTTTTCTTCCCGAATCTGGACAGAGAGAAGAAGTGAAACAGACAGAAAGACAGAGACAGAGAGTTAATGGAGAAAACATTATAGTATATTAACTCTGTATGGGGATTTCAACAGCCTTCAGCATGATGTGGTACTGGTAGCAATAACTAACACCACAAAAACACCATTCTTACAACAAACACACATGGCTGAAATCCTGCACATGCAAACACAGTGACATGAATGCAGATAAAGTACGGACACTGTGTCATTCAGTGCAAGATCAGGCTGGGACTCAGTGTCAAGAACGACTGAATCGCCTCTGCGTCTCTCCAACCTCTCACTCACAGACACATACACACACATACACATACATAGTAAGAAGCACCCAAATAAAGGTATATCACACTGCAGCTTATAAGCTTATAAATGGCACTACATCCACCACTTCTCACTTTTAAAACTGGTAGTGGTAGATACAATTCCTTAAAAGCAGCTGCCATAGCTAAACACAACCCTTCAGCCTGCACTGCTGCTGCCACTAAACCTTTGCTAGCGCTGCAGTAAAGTCACATTTAAATTGAAATGCTCCCAAAATGTAAGTTCCTAGCTTCCCTCTCTCTTCTTGCTGCTCTTTCCTCCTTAAAACAGAGAATTGTTATAATAGTAATTACTCAAAAATACATTGAACTTTAATATACAAATATTGTAGGTATGAAAGGCAAATAGATAAGGTAAATATGTATTATAAAAAAGGTAAGCAATAGGAAGGATACAGGTCTATATGTATAGGTTGGTGGTTGCAATGCAATGCGAACAGGGAACAAATAGAGTATGAGTAGTTCAATAAATAAGACAGAGAGAGGCTATATGTAAAGCTATTGCTACTCCATACAGTCTAATCTAAATTAAAAGATGGCGTACACACAATAGACTAAGTGTTTTAAGTGGCCACATATCAATACTCCAAACCACAGCAGTCAATACAGTTTGTATGTGGTCAGCATCAACAGCATACTCAGCACTACTGGACACTGCACAAGTCATTACCTGGAGAAGGCCGTGGCTCACACACATGCACAGACACAAATACACACACCTGACTAAATGTCATAACTAAATGTGAATGAATAATGTGAGTGAAAGTTGACTGCATATATTTATAGGGAAATGAGAGAAACACAGTTAACCAGCATTACCACTTGAGTGTATGGAGATATATGGACAATTATTTACAGTGAATGATGAATGAAATTGTTTTGTCTTGTTCCGTAGTTTTTTCTTCATAATGCAAAAACAGGATCTGAGTCAACTTTTTTGCTGACAAAGGTTTGATTGATATGAAGTTATCAGGAGCCATTCAGAGGCTAAACATGTCATAAGCAAGTATAGCCTGCTCCCACGCTGACGTGAAAAAAAGGAGGAAAAAAAGCACTCCTCCCATAGAAGCTCATTGAAATGCACAGCCCAGCAGCTATACGGTGAGCAGGATATGGTTAACTGAGTCAGTCAAAACTGCTAAATAGTTAATATCTGCAACACGCAAACAGTGACCTTATAACACACCTTATGTTTTATTTATCTGGTAAATTTATTGATACATTATTCTTTGGTCTACACATCCGCTACCCAATGCTGCTGATGTTTTTGAAGTATCACTATATATATACCTGCTTCCGCATTATTTAAAACAATATTAATGGTCATTTTAAAGTGTGTGATTATGTGTGTTATGTGTATAGTTGATGTGTGACTGTTTTGTAGTTTAGCCTGTGCGTGTCTGTGCATAGCTGTGAAAAAATAACGATGGAGTGTGTGCACTGAGGTAATATGTTTCTTTGAAATGCTTAATGTGGACTGGGGGTAAAGCAGCCAATTCACCTCCCATAGAGGGGGGCTCAATGGGCAATGAAGGGCCATAACCGTGTGTGTGCATTAACAGTGTGAGTGTGTATTTGCCTCACTGGGGACAAGCCTTGCTCTAATTACTGCTACATACGAAGTTACAGGCTTACCCTTTCCTTCAACTCTCTCTGTCTTCCCCTCTCTTACCCCTCCTTCACCTCCCTTCCTTTTACCCTTTCCTCCTTTTTTTTTTTTTTTTTTTACCTCCCTTTCTCTCATTAACCTCATTTCTGTTCCATCCTATCCATAGCTTACCTCGCCTTCACCCCTTCATCTTGCCGCCTCGTTTGGCATGTCGCACCTTTGTTTCAAACACTTCTCTCACAGCACTTAACCTCTAACCCCACACACACACACACACACACACACACACACACACATACTCTCTCTTCTGTGCTGTCATCCCTGTTTCTTCTCTCACCTCAGCTTTTAAACAGAAAATAAAAAGATGAAAAAGGAATTTGGAATAAGGTTGGATTTCATGTCGGTTGTATTACTCGCAGGAGCTACAGAGTAAGAGAAAATCTGACTTTTAATGCTCTTTAATGACGCATCGAACAGAAACGGGGTGGGGGGACTCAAAATACCTTAAAACCTAACTTTACAAACGTATCACTGTCAAGTCAAAACAGGCCTGTACACAAAACCCATAAACTGAAAAAAAGGAATGCAGATAAATAGAGATAAATAAGACAAAACCTAAGACGTGAGAGATAAATAGACGACAATCTCTCGCTGTGTCCAATTGCGTGTCTAAAATTGATTTTGGACTAAACTGACATTGGATGCCTCTTTAATACATTCTCTGTAATATGTTATGACAAATGAAGCAATCAAACACATCACCGTGAATCTAAGGACAGCAGGCCGTACGCTGCTTTCATTTATGAGGGGAAGGATGAGGAGCTTGACTAAATCATTTCACTTGTGGTTTGGAAATAATTGTCCACATAAGATTAATCCAGCCATTTGATTTTTACTTCTCCACACTGACCTCAGAGACCAACTCTGCCCAACGGCAATATGTTTTAAAGTTATTTTATATGAGCGATTTTATATTCGGACAAATGGTGGAAAAGTGCAAGATATTGAAAAGTAAATAGGGTACAAAAAACATATTTCAACTGCAGTTCCGTAGATCCTTAAAGTAAAGAGTATTACACACGTTTAAGCCTCAAGATCATCTCTGATTTGCTACTTTGATGAGATCATTGACAAAAAGATTATGACAAAAATGGAGTGAAATTATTGCAAATTGTAACCAATGCTTTAACGTCTTAAAATCTGGTTTAAAACATTAGCTACCGAGTAAAATATGGAGTTTCAAGAATTTTTGAGTGTCAAGAAGTGCTTTAATAAGAACATTAGATAAAACAATGGAGATAGCTTTGGAGCTATCTGTGCAGTATGTGTTATATGCCTTCTTGACAAACTATACTTCCTTAATTTCTTCCCATCATCTGTTCATTCCTCATTCTCTCCCTCCCTACATCCCTGTGTTCATCTGCAGGGGTGTTTTTTCCATGGGGTCAAGTTCTACAGTGAAGATGAACCGATTACAATAAACAAGAAACCATCTGTAGCTATGTTTGAGTGACTTACATTTAGCAGCAAATGGAAGGGAAAAGGACAGTGAGAAGGATTTAGAGGGTAGAGAAAGATGTACAAAGATAATGGACAACTACAGCTTAATTAGGCCTACTCTCTCGCTCCCTCTTGAGTGTTATTACTGGGCTATTGTGGGAGGCAGCATGCGTGGATGCACACACATAAGCACACACACACACATAAGCACACACACACACACACACACACACACACAATTGAACAAAGATACACAAATAAAATATAGGCAGAAACACAGAGAGGCATACATCGATTAGAACGTTTGTGTGTTTCTGTGTGTGCATGTGGCCTTTTGCAAGTGAGGAAAGTAACATAAATAGAAAGCTACACACTTGGGATGCCTGTGCATTTCTCTTTGTACATGCACACAAAACAAACAATGAAATTGAAGTGAATAGGAAGTAAAGTGGCTTGTCTCATGATGTCAGGACACTCATCTTTTCTCGTTACGACTTCTGCCTGTCAGCAACTTCCTTTTCACGTCAGTCCTTTAAAATTGAGGAATCAGTAAAAACACAAACCATTGGCTAAGTGTCTTCACAGTGCGCATTTACTAAAAACCAGGTGCTGGAGGTAATGAACACATATCTGCATATGAATGCAGCATCTGTAAGCAACGGGACAATATTTTGGTAGCCAATGGGTTCCGAGATTGCTGGAGGAATGGAATCATTTTCTATATATAAAACGTTTTAAATTTTACAAGTTATGACATTATCGCTTGAGCATAATTTCACAAGGGATATCAGAGTAAAAACAGCTGATTACAAGTCCGTTAGGATGAATGACCTCTAGTTCTGTCATTAGTGGGAATAGAAGGATGACCCATGAATATTTATGACCTAACACCACAATCTGTATGGAAAGTGAACAGCTACTCATTTGCATGTGAGAAAAATTTAATTAATCATATAGCTTTTTTAAAGCCTCCATCTGTGCTGGAAAAGGTAGGAGGAAAAAAACAAAACAAACATTTAGCCATTTGAGTCTGATGTCTGACCAGCGGGGAAAAAATGTTTCTTTGAGAATTATTGTTTCTTTCCACAGTCAATTTTGTTGAGCTACCAGACAGTAGTAAGTAAACGATATGTATTACCACAGAATATGTTGTACAAAACATATACCTACATAATTACTTACTGATGAAGAAAGAAGAAAAAATGCACACAAGTGGGTGGTTAAAATATCAGCTTCATTTAACGAAGCAACCAGCAGCAGGCACAGTGTAACAGTCCAGAGTGCAAACTCATCATTTAACCCACATCTTGACCTTACACTAAACATGTTTTAGATGTGAGGACTGGTCAGCATGGTAGCAAATGGTAAAACATCAATAGGTTTAAAACAGGTTCTAACATCAAACAAATATGAGACACGCACGCATGCACGCACTCTCACACACACACACACACACACACACACACACACACACTGAACAGTGAGCAGAGGGCTGTCCCACACTTGTGTTTCTGAACAGTCCATGAGGAGAAAACCCACTGACAAACAGAAAACGAGTGCAAACATCTGTGACTCTCACTTCCCCTATTCTTTCTATTCTTCTGCTCTTCTCTCACTCCCTCCCTCTGCCACTCCATAGACACGCCTCCCTTTGCTATCATTGGCAAATGGATCCCTGAAGGAATGGATGATTGAAAAGTGTGCTGCGATAACAAGCACACACACACACACACACACACACACACACACACACACACACACACACACACACACACACACACACAAACATGCACGCACTTGCAAACACACAGATGATTGGCAGGCATGACATCAGTTTGTGACACTCCAATGACTTCCTGTCATGATGTTTGATTGGCAGCTGGTGGGTCCTTCCCCCCCTTTCAAGCATGTGCTCTCTAATTATGAAACAATGACAGGCATTGTCTGGTCAAAAGACAGGGTTTTACCTGCATAAAGAGCTGGGAACAGTCAGAAGTATATTTTAAACTGTTTTTTTTCTATGTATTTATTTTTCTTTATGTCCCTTTATTTTGTAACTAGTTAAGTTTATTTCCTATTTGTCCTCTTGCTACATGTGTCGACATTGTTGCACTGCTAAATAGTGTTATATACTGTTTCTATGATGCCTTACTATAAGGATTATCTTGTTCTTTGAATAATGAGAAGGGGGAAAATAGATATACTTGCTAAATGGCAATGGCCAGTAAAAGCACCCCATCATCGAAATGGGCTAATAGGCCCAACAATGGAGCACTTTAAGTCAAACAGAGGTGTCGCATTATGGTCAGTTGGAGGGAGAAGAGAAAGAAGGAAGAAAAGAGGCAAATACAGGAGAGAGTGTAATTATAGTCATCAACGATAGGTAAAGAACGAGAGCGTACTCAATGCTCAAAGAACATGATTGTGCTCTAATTGCATTCTCCAATTATGTTGCTCTTTGAGTTTTAAGTTTTGCTAAGGTAAACATACCTTCTGACATTTTCTTATGAAAGTAGATCATTCAGTGGACAGTTAGCAGACATATATGCACACATGCACACACACACACACACACACACACACACACACACACACACACACACACACACACACACAGAAACCAGAGCAACGGAGGCCAGATGGAGGTGAGTACAGTGGTGCACGATTACAACCAAGCAGGCAACAATGCATTTATTATCATATATTCACACCATTTTAAATCTGAAAGTGAACAGCATGCATACATACTTTACAACACACCAACAATCACATAAACATGACGCACTGGCAGTGCCTGTCCCTTTTTGGTTCTGGTAGACCTTGTACATTCCCAGTCTCACCTCATAGATTACCATATTTGCATTTGTACAGACAACCAGCATACAACACACACACACAGAAAAGCTCAGAGAACCATTCTCTGAATCCATGTTAGTTATGTTTGAAAAGTGTGAAGTTATGGTTGTAGGTGTGTGTGTAATATAAATATTCGGAGAGTTGCCAGATTTGTTTAAATATCAACCTTAATGGTCTGAGCAAAGATACACAGATCATAGAGGAACAAAGGTTCACACAACTGGAGACAAAATACACACACACACACACACACACACACACACACACACACACACACACACACACACACACACACACCGTGTCTGAGGAAGATTCACAGCAACCATGGCCAACTATATGACAACCAACTGACTGTGTGACCAATCATGTTTTATCACCACATGATTATTCATGACGGTATAATGGTTACCACACACACACACACACACACACACACACACACACACACAGAGATGATTGGCAGAACTGATTGGCAGGTGGCAGCAGTTCAGATGACAGTGCCAGAGCCAGCTGTCTACTTTAAAGGGCATTTTAAACAAACATTCACAGTCTGACTTTAATCTCTGGGTGACCAATGTGAATAGCACAGTGCAGTAATAATATTTAACTTTTCTACCCCTCTACAGCATTTCTTCATTTATGTGAAGAACTTAATTGTAAGTCAGCCTTTTTGGCAATTACCATTTCATTCAGGAAAACCTGTGATTTCTACACAATAAGAGAGGAATTTACGATCGGAACGTTATGGCAATAATGACATTGTGTGTCTTTGCAGCTGGTGCAAAGAAATATATAGTAGTAGTATATACTGTAGGTAAAGAAATCTAGTGTGTCAAATGTGTGAACCATCCAATGGTACACAGTAACATTTACTACTGTAGAACCAGACACCTTGGAGTAAGGTTGAGTATCTCATACCAGCTCTCCTTCAGACCATTAGGCCAATCAAAGCTGGCCTTAGATGAATATGACAAATCAGCAGCACAGCCTAGATTGAACTTTACTGAATAGCACCAATTTGCCTTCTCAGTCTACCTCCATTACATGCAATCAAATGCAGATAGGGAGCTGGAGCTGGAGCTGGAGGGAGCAGACCGAGAGGAAAAATTGGAATGATGCAAAGATTACGGGGGTGGGGGTGTGAAGGGGGAGGTAGAGAGGTTACTGAAATATGGCTCGAAAGAGGGGGAGGAGAGAAAGGCTGAGATTATCACTGGGCTCAAATCAAGGCCCTTCTATGGTGACCAGAGATGGGGAATAGAGGAAAGGTCTAAACTATCCTCAGGTGTATTATATGGTTTCTTAAGGCACTTAAGGCAAGACATGGGGCAATTAGTGGTTAGATGAAAGGATGGATGGAAGGATAGGTGCATAGAGGTAAGGATCAGTTAGATTAAACTGGAGATATTCTCGGGTGTGCTGCGTAGGTTGTCCAGGCCATAATAACACGTGGTAGATAGGCAGAAGAGAGATGGATGAACATAGAAAGAAGGGGTTGGGCGTAACCTTCCCTGAACTGTGAAGCACTTAAAACACTGCTAAGATGATAAGACAGAGTGATAGAGTGAAGGAGGTAAAAAAAGAAGAAGACATCTTTAGGTGGGTCATGTACTGCCCTGGAGCTGTAATGGAAAAAGCAATAGGGAACTGTGAGAAAGACGGAGGCGGAGATGGCATGATTGAGATCCTCAGGTGTGTAATCTGTGCATTTATAGGAATATATCACATTGTGCCACAAATGATCCATGGTTATACATATAGCTTGCACATTGGAACATGTTAAGACCATAAAACATAAACCACATATGGCAAGAATGAATCAAACAGTATAAATCTATGATTGTGTTTGAATGTCATGCAGGAATTTCTCTGCTGCATACTTGGTATTTAGTAATCTGCAGGTTTTACCAAGTCCAATTGAAGACATTTTACAATCTTTTTAAGACCTTTATGAATGAAATTAAAGACCTATATCACAACATAAAAGTACAACGAAATGCAGAGTCACAAACGCACTTGCAAAGTAAATAAATGTATTCAAATTGAATAAAAGTGACACAAGAAAGAACTACAACACCACAGAATAAAAAATAAAAACATTTCAATGAGCATTAGAGGTAGCGTTACATGGACGTAGGAAAATGAAATGATTTAAGACCACACAATACTTCAGCGTATTTAAGACTTTTTAAGGCCTAAAATTTGGATTTTGAAATTTTAGACTTTGTAAGGCCCACGGAAACCCTGGTAATGGATCTTTATTTTCAGGTAGTGTAAAACTGTGGTTAAATCAAACGTTTGGGAATTATATTATGTCAACTTTCATTTATTCGCTCAATGAAATTGAGGTGAACAGGATTTCATTTGTGATGCTCAAAGTACTGCAAAATTAAATTGAAAAAAAGTTTCTTAATAATAAAGCTTTACCTGGAATAATCCACAGATCTTGCTATGGATGGTGTTCACAATTTTTTTTATCAGTCGTAGAAAACAGTTTTCAATGAAAATATTTTGATAGAGATATATGGACATCTTTTAAGATATGGGTGAACTGACTCTTTAGGCTATCAAATTTGAACTACTGTAACAGGGGCTTTCTTCGATGTTGCAAGGTCTTTCTTTCCTTTGTGGCTTGAGAAATTGCATTATAAATGTATTATTAAAGCTAAATATATGCTATTTAAAAATGTAGGACTCAAAAGGCCATGTAATGAAACTACCACTGATTCATACAACACAAAGTTGCATATTATGCAATGATGGGTTGAAGTGGCTACTTTCACCTCAGGAGGAACTGACAAAGATGAAGGAAGGTAGATAAGCAGGTAGGTACGTCTGCCATTAAACTAAAACTACCAATCAAATAAGTGGGTGAAGAATGAAGGAACATACTGTACAGTACACACCACAACCCTACCTCTCCAGCCTTTCCTATCAAAATTGATTTGACATAATTATGAACAGGCTTAGGTATAAAGAGCCATTTATATACTTAACTGCATGACAAAGACAGCTTTTTAACATCATAAAAGGAATGTCTGCTCCCCATAACTTCCTTACTAATTACTATAGGTATGAGAAAGTGAAAGCACACTGAAGTGGGAAAGAGGAAAACAAGGTGGAACAGAGGTTAACAAAAAGGTGGAGCCTTTCAAAGAAAATAGCACTGAACCTATTCAATCAAGAAACATTATTCTAATTGCCTAATATTTCACTTATAAATAACATGCAATTCTGAGATATAATCACTGTGATAAAATCGGACTTTGAAATCTGGTGTTTTTCTGTGTTCTGGTTCACACAGACTGCTTTTGTGAGTGTATTTTGAAAAGGCTGTGGCTTAACTTTTGGGATCAAATTGCATGCAAGTGTTTTTCTTAAGATGTGTATCTATGTAATGGTCATGTGAAATCCCATTTCAGAAACAACCACAGTGAAAAAAAAAAACTGATGTTAGGTAGCAATTAAGGTAGAAAGTACAAATTGTTCATTGAAACATTTTGCCCCATTCATGCTGTGTGTCTACCTAAATGCCTCATTCACACTGAGAGATATAATGTTAAAGTTAATCACATGAAATAGTTCTGACAGGTAATTTTCAGCGCCTCTAAAGGAAATTGGGGCACCGCTCTTAGAGTGGTCTTTGTGTGCCTGTGAGCATGTGATAGTGTTTCATGAGGGGGAAAAAGACCTCTGTGTTCATGTTTAAAGGGTTATATTTGTCAGATACAGTGTGAATGCATGAGGTGTGCAGAGAGAGATTGTGCTAATTGATGTGTCCCTATTGAGAGAATTAGGTAATTGTGGCTGACGGACTCCATTAATCTGATTTTTTGACTTTAAACAAAGGCAGGATTTTTGTCAAATACACACAGGTTATTGCAGTAATACAAAGGACAGATCATCTAACCAGTGAGTTCTGTGTTATTGTAGACATCATCAACTGAAGACAGACTATATTAAAGAAAGATTAAGACAACATATATGCCTATACCAAATATATTTTTTGTTTGTACCTTTGCATGATATTATAAAATGGCGTTATATTCACATTACAAATGTGTAGAAAGCATGCGACTATGGATTCCATATGACACAAATGTTTATCACTGAAAAGGTTGCTTTCCAGCTTACAAAATGACTGTACACTCCAACACACACTAACACTGTAAGCTGAAAATCGTTTAAGACTTCACATGCTGGATAGAAGTGATTTCACCAGCTAGCGCGGGTAATGTATCGGCCATTCTGCATATACACACTTAAAGACACAAATAGACGTATGACCACAAAAATAATCATCTCACTCGCTGCTCTCACACGCACGCACACACACACACACACACACACACACACACACACACACACACACACACACACACACACACACACACACACACACACACACACACACACACACACACACACACACACACACACACACACAGTTACTTACCTCAGCAGGCCAAAGCCTATTTTCTTGCTCTTTTTCTCTGTGTCCTCAGGCTCCTCTGCTTTCTTTTTCCCTTTCTCTTTTATTTTCCCCTTGTTCTTTTCCTTCTTCTTTGTTTTCGGTTTCTTTTTCTTGTCTTTTTTGCCTTTTTCCTCTGTTCGATCCTCCACTCCCTGGCGGGATGAACTACTTGCCGGGGTGTCCCGGCCTGAACTCTGCTCCGAACCATCATCTAGAGGGAATAGATGAAGAAAAGGAGAAAGATGGGGATTAGAGGGATTGGGGCACTGCTACTTCTGCTACTTGGGCGGAGTGATTTGCTCGCAGCACCTGAGAAGCCCCGTGGAGAGAAGCAGAGAGTAACAACGGTGCTTTTCAGGTGTTGTGCTAATCACTCCGCCCAAGTAGCAGTGCTTCGCCTTCTGAGAATATAGTTCCCAGTATGTATACGTTTAGAAGATGGCTGTACCTCAGGTGACCTTGTTATTTGTACACGCTGTGACTATACAAATCACAACATGTAAATAGGAAATGTTGGCGTTATTTTGTCACTTATTGGGAGCAGTAGGCTAGATGGAGCCGGTTACCTCCAGGATCTGTGCTGAGCGAGGCTAGCGGTGGGTGCGTCAGACAGAGTTACGACACGCACGGAGATGAGAAGGGTATGTATGGACTTATCTAACTCTGGGGGATACGGTGAATAAGCTAAAGTCCCAATAACTTGGCGTGTTCCTTTAAGATTAAGTTATAAAGTCTTTGTAAAACAGGATTATCAATAAGCTGCTTAATGGAAGTGCTAAATCTAGTGAAAGCTTCATCAATGAAATCCTGATTAAAAGTAGTTACTCTCATAAAACCAACCAATTCCACCTTTAATTATTGACATCTTTCTTCGCCTTGTGTCCAAAGCAAATCACTTTATTTTGATGCAAACAGGCACACCAGATTCATTTATCATCATTTTGTATTTGCATAAAGCTGATTCATCAGCATTGTCAAGAACCATCGCTGTGACCTAATTTTCAAGTTAACATGAAGAAGAAGTCAGTTCCAGTGGTACATAGCAATGGAGTTTAGGCACTTACTGTAGCTACAGTAATGCTCATTATAGCAGTAAAACCAAGACTAATTTGCCAAATCCCACAGCATAACACAATACAGTGAAGAGACCACATATCAGGATATAACACTAGCACGCATACAAACAAAAAGAAACAACAATGTACATATCTCCACAAATGAACAGCCCACATACACACAGGCACATAACGTTAAACTTTCTTTACTCAACATCTCCATGACAAATTTATTAACTTTACAGTGAATGAATTAACTCTTAGAAATGAGAAAGCCAAAATGTTCAGAGTAAACTGCGCATGCACACACGCACACACACACACCCCCCTTGTCAGATTTTATAAGATAACCAAACCAAATTAGTTATTACTTTGTGTGGATATTCACTTCAGACTTAATTACAAAGACTGTCTAGTAACTGAATGGAATTGTAATCGCGTGTGTGTGTGTGTCTGCAGATACACGGCTTCATGCTTGTGCAGGACCTGGTTAGTCTTCCCCTAAGACTTTCAAAACTAAAAATTATCACAGCAGATATCCCTATAACATTTTTTTTCATCGTGTGTGTACACTAAACCAGCCTGTCAGCACATAAAACATATACTTGTTGTTACAACAAGAGTTAGAGTTTAAACACTCGTTATTAAAAAGACCAAGCCTCATTCATGAATACTTTTATTTTCACTCAAATTTGTTCTTAAAAAAAACGAACTTCAAAGTCAGGAAAACCCTACATCTGTTTCACAAAATGAATACAGACCCCTGGTTTGTTCTGACTCACATGTCAAATTTGGTTGAAATTGGAACTGGGCTATTTCTTCTACTACACTAAACGCTTTCTTGGAATATTAAAGATTTTGTACTTAAGTCAGCCATGTCAGGTGTGTTTTATTTACTATTCCATGGCATAGAACCCACCGCAAACCAGCATCATATGTATTTGTTCTGTTTACGAATGATTGTAGGGATGGTTTGTTCAAAAGGCGACATAAGAAGTATAAAACAACGAAATAGACAAAGAGATACAAATGAATCATAAGTAAGGTAACACATGAACAAAAGAATGACAGAAACAACCATTTACCACTATAATCCATCCCAGCTGACATCAAAGCCAATGACTCAAAGCCTCTGTAAAATAGTCCCTCTTTACAACTAAATTCACTGGAAACTGTGAAGCCCTGTGGTATTAGCTGGATTCAGCTCAGGATTCCCCACAATACATCAGCTACACATGAACCCTGACTAAATATTCACTGTGCACATATACTGTCAGAATGTTAGCAGTTTGCCTTCCTGATCACCAGTAGTATATAGGTAAAAAACTGCTAATACACCTTAAAATCTGACAGATAGTAGTTGATAAGCATTTTTTTGAAACTGAAGGAAAGATATAATTTAAGCCCAAGCAAAAGTGCACAAAACAGTTTGTGTGTAGACAAACATAGAAAGAGAGAGAGAGGTCTTGATTGAGTGCGCTTCAGAGAACTGTTCTCTGTCAATTAACAACAGCTCTCAAAGTGTTAAACATTTAGAAAGATGGTGACAGATGTGGCCACTGTGTGTGTGCGGTGTTGACATGCCCTATTAGTTCTATCCTGTGTGAATGTAGTGATCTGAAACAGCCTGACTCATTACTCTAGTGGTGACTGAGAAGAGCATGCTGCTAATAACACAGCTGGGAATTGAACTGCACCTCCCGGTGGAACAAACCAAGGAACTACCATTTAGCTCCGGGATAAATATTTATAGCTAAATCTGAACTGAATCACATTTTGTAAGGCAATGCTGCTGCTAAGCTTCATATATGTTGAACCTTTTGAGGCATAATGTAATGACATTACTGATAGGGGTGTGGTCAAAAGTGCAACGCGTTTGAAAGTATCATTGTGATCCAGTGTTGAAACAACCTTAAACCTTAAAAACAGCAGAAGAATTGTCAACTGTTTCTTCCATGTCTATAGAATTTACAGACTGAGTAACTGCATCTATGCAGCACGAGTAAAAAAACAACAAAAAATACACATTGCCCCCAACTTAACACATTGACACCCTCTCCATCCCTTACCATCGTCATCTTCAGGTGGTCCATCATAGGATTTATCAATAGCTGCTCGGAAGCTCTCGTTGCAGCCTCTTCCCCTGACCATATTTGGGCGAGGTCGATGGAAGGGGAGGAGTTCGTTTTTTCTGTTAACCTCTGACATGGCTGTCTGGAGACTCTCCAAGGAACTGGACTTCTTCAAGCCGAGGGTAGGGCCGAGTTCCACAGGAGTTGATGGAGCTGGGGGGGCAGAGAGAGAGACACAGAAAAAACAGACAAACATAGACAAAGGTAAGACATGGAAAGAGATATGTTTCTGGCAGTTTGCTTTGTTTAGCTTGGACCACAGGTGCAGGGCTCTAGAGTGCGACCAAAATTTGTAAGGGTGCGACTAAGATTTTTCCTAGGTCGCACCGGTGCACCTAACGTCCTCGCATCCGCTGCCTCTCCACTAACGAAGCGATGTCGTTTATATCGATATGGTTTAATGTTGCGTTACATGACCCACTTCTTCTGTAAAGACGTGCCTGTGTTGGGATCTCTCCTCCGCGCAGCCCCGCCCCCAATCACTCACACACGGCCCACCTGTGACATGGAGAGACACAGCGCCGCCGGTCCACACTGCTGACATTTGTCGACAGTTGTAATTGTTATTAACACAGCTGTATATTAAGTATGAGAGGGAAACCTGTATTGGTACCAGTGTTTCCGCTGGTAACTCTCTGTTATTGCGGCTGCCACGGCGAAAAACACAGAAGTTACTGAATGGAACTAACTTCAGTTCGTTGAGTAATAGCGTGAGACGGAGCCTGCTGGACCTGGGCGAGAGATGTGACCCATGGCCACATTATCATAGTTCATAAAAATGCAGCGCAGCCAGGGACGATGCAGACATTTCATACACAAGACGTGTGTAACGCCGCTGACCCGCCAAAGCACATTCGACCCGTGCTGGACCGTACTCTGTGAGTAGCATACGCTTCAGTCCATCGTACTCCCCCTCTCTCCCTATATGAGCTACTGGGCTATCCGGGTCTGTTATTGTTGTTGAAAACAAGTGAAGGAGCTTTCTCATAGATATATTTTTTTAAATATATCCCAGCCTATTTATTTCAAATAATTTACATGTGTTGCAGCTGTATATTTTCAAATTGGGCAGGAAACCCTGTCTTTGCATTTTATTTTAATCACATCTGTTTTAATAAAAGAGCTTGTGAAAAGTGGCTTTGACTTAAAACTGAACATTTAGCCCACTGTGTAAAAATATATATATTAGCGATAGAGATATATATTGTGTATTGATTTTTAGTCCTGGACTAGTAGAAGATCTGATAAGAATCAGTGTGGAGGGGCCCAGTTTGGAGAATTTTGATGCTAGGGAGTGTGACAAGCTGGTTTAGCCAAGGCCAAAGGGGAAGAAGGCCAGATTACAGGTGTTGGCCATCTGAGGGGCATTTGACAGCTAGGGGGGACCCGCTATAAGACTTTGAGTACAGTATAATTGTGCTTCAAATAAAAAAAAAAATGTACCAACTCCTTATTCTTGTTTAAAATAATTGACATAATATATATATATATATATATATATATATATATGGAGCATGATAAAAAGGTGACCTTGAAATTGTGGCGTTAATGGCGCCGCGAGGAAAAATTTGGGTGCACCTAAATTTTGTGCTGGTGCACCTAAATAAAAAAAGTTAGGCGCACCAGTGCGACCAAGGCAAAAAGTTAGTCTGGAGCCCTGAGGTGACTTGTTAATAAGACCATCAGAATACCGTATTGGTCCGAATATAAGACGACCCTGATTAGAAAAACAAATCTTGTTTTTATAAAGAAAATAATTTTATTTGAAAATAATTCTAATAAAATCACATTGAATAAAACAAGGTAGGCTGTTGTTTTTAACACCTTTTAAATATAAATAATATTTTCAATATCTTTTTGGATGAAAGTGTCACATTTATATTAACGGTAAATATTTCCAAGGCCTTCAGCTGAATGACTGCTCTGGTAATGGGCATCCCATCATTCCGTTTGTCAGTGATGTAATCACACACTCTCCTGTCAATCTCTGGGAAGCGGCCGCTTTGAGGCCCACGGTAAGATTTTCTCTGGCTGTTTGTATTTTTAGACGGTGTATCATCTCCATGACAATGCCTCGTTGTACTTCTGTTCTAACTTATGACTTTTAGGCTTTTTTGTAGCTGGATATATCATTTGATGCGTCTAAATATGAATGTGGATAACGTTAGTGATAGTGAGATACTTGCTACAGTTACACTTCTAGTGATGAATCAGTCACTCTCTATCTCGCTTGACCATATAACGTTACCGTGCTTTCGGGCGGACGTTGAGGCTCCGTCTAAAACTCATTTCGATCAGCTGTTTGTAACATTAAAATAAAATTGATTATGGATCATTTCATTTCTATTGTTTATAGCTGACTTTACCAGCTAACCTTTCTATTGGCTGTTGAAATCTCTTACGTTCTAAAACCAGCCTCTGCGACTTGAACAGCTGAAAGTCTAGACCCTGAATATAAGACCCCACTTTTTCAGACGTACAGTGAGGAAAATAAGTATTTGAACACCCTGCTATTTTGCAAGTTCTCCCACTTAGAAATCATGGAGGGGTCTGAAATTGTCATCGTAGGTGCATGTCCACTGTGAGAGACATAATCTAAAAAAGAAAATCCAGAAATCACAATATATGATTTTTTAACTATTTATTTGTATGATACAGCTGCAAATAAGTATTTGAACACCTGTCTATCAGCTAGAATTCTGAACCTCAAAGACCTGTTAGTCTGCCTTTAAAATGTCCACCTCCACTCCATTTATTATCCTAAATTCGATGCACCTGTTTGAGGTCGTTAGCTGCATAAAGACACCTGTCCACCCCATACAATCAGTAAGAATCCAACTACTAACATGGCCAAGACCAAAGAGCTGTCCAAAGACACTAGAGACAAAATTGTACACCTCCACAAGGCTGGAAAGGGCTACGGGGAAATTGCCAAGCAGCTTGGTGAAAAAAGGTCCACTGTTGGAGCAATCATTAGAAAATGGAAGAAGCTAAACATGACTGTCAATCTCCCTCGGACTGGGGCTCCATGCAAGATCTCACCTCGTGGGGTCTCAATGATCCTAAGAAAGGTGAGAAATCAGCCCAGAACTACACGGGAGGAGCTGGTCAATGACCTGAAAAGAGCTGGGACCACCGTTTCCAAGGTTACTGTTGGTAATACACTAAGACGTCATGGTTTGAAATCATGCATGGCACGGAAGGTTCCCCTGCTTAAACCAGCACATGTCAAGGCCCGTCTTAAGTTTGCCAATGACCATTTGGATGATCCAGAGGAGTCATGGGAGAAAGTCATGTGGTCAGATGAGACCAAAATAGAACTTTTTGGTCATAATTCCACTAACCGTGTTTGGAGGAAGAAGAATGATGAGTACCATCCCAAGAACACCATCCCTACTGTGAAGCATGGGGGTGGTAGCATCATGCTTTGGGGGTGTTTTTCTGCACATGGGACAGGGCGACTGCACTGTATTAAGGAGAGGATGACCGGGGCCATGTATTGCGAGATTTTGGGGAACAACCTCCTTCCCTCAGTTAGAGCATTGAAGATGGGTCGAGGCTGGGTATTCCAACATGACAATGACCCGAAGCACACAGCCAGGATAACCAAGGAGTGGCTCTGTAAGAAGCATATCAAGGTTCTGGCGTGGCCTAGCCAGTCTCCAGACCTAAACCCAATAGAGAATCTTTGGAGGGAGCTCAAAATCCGTGTTTCTCAGCGACAGCCCAGAAACCTGACTGATCTAGAGAAGATCTGTGTGGAGGAGTGGGCCAAAATCCCTCCTGCAGTGTGTGCAAACCTGGTGAAAAACTACAGGAAACGTTTGACCTCTGTAATTGCAAACAAAGGCTACTGTACCAAATATTAACATTGATTTTCTCAGGTGTTCAAATACTTATTTGCAGCTGTATCATACAAATAAATAGTTAAAAAAATCATACATTGTGATTTCTGGATTTTTTTTTTTTAGATTATGTCTCTCACAGTGGACATGCACCTACGATGACAATTTCAGACCCCTCCATGATTTCTAAGTGGGAGAACTTGCAAAATAGCAGGGTGTTCAAATACTTATTTTCCTCACTGTATTTCCAGGAAGAAAAAAAAAACATCTTATATTCGGACCAATATGGTAATTAAACTCATGCAGCCAGATATTAATTATCAATATTTTATGGAACAATGTATTTCTTTAGTAAACAGGTTATTTAATAGCATCATTATAGTTCTACTAAAATGTATGTGAATGTGTCACTGCTATCAAATATACTGCTACAATCAAAAAACAAACAACCTGATATGCATTTACAAAGTAGGAAGTGTCCAATTTTACTCCAGGTCTGATCCAATAAGTTTACCCTGCTGTGCCTTGCTCTGATTGGTTTAAAAAGCCAGTGAAGACACTGGCTAGGAGCCAGAAAGACCACGACATGGCTGAACTCTGGAGAGCAGAGCCAGGGAAAAAAAAACAGTGATGCAGTTAACTATGCTGTTGTTGAGTTTCTGATGGATGTGAGGTCTGTTTCACTGTTACTGGTTCTTCATCCATCATCACAAGTATACCGTGAGAGATATTACTGAGGGAGGGAGGGATCCAGCAGAAAGGATGATGAAGAGGAAAGAGGGATGGAATATGAAAACGGAGCAACGGTGGAGGTATTCAAAGGAGAAGGTAAAGATCAGACAGATGAAGCTTTACAGTTTTACAGTACGTAAGGTCCACAACTGGTGTAAAAAAACACGTTTCTGCTTCAAGCAGACTTTCTAGCAAATAATATGATCCTACTGCAGAAACCCAGCCAAAGCTAATGACATGCTGAGTGCTGAAGTTGGATCAAGTTCAGCCTCAAGCCCACTTGATGTCCCCACCTTTTGTGAGGATTGCAGATTGTAAAACAAAAGAGGGAAAGAAGGTAATGTGTGCTTCTAATTTGGTTTGTCACTATGTGCCACCTAAAACAGGGAGACACTGATGGTGGGCAAGATGGGGAGAAAAGGAACGGGAGGGGCAATGACAGGCGGAGAGCAAATTAAGTTTCCTCAGGGGAATACCACGGTGGCAGAGAGGGAGACAGAGAAAAATGGGGAAGACGGGAGGGAGGCTGGGCTTGCTGCCAGCTCAAAATACTGGTAATCCTTCCACACTCATAAACACACACACACACACACACACACACACACACACACACACACACACACACACACACACACACAGACATTTTGGATTCCGTGCTGGCTCTGGCTTGTCGATATGATGCCACTGTGATTCATGATAGCTAAACCTGCATCACTTTAGCTAATGATTCCCTATACACACAACCCCTCTGTGTGTGTCTGTGTGTGCGAGTGTGTGTATGTGTGTTTTTCTCAAAGCATAGGAGATGCGAGGGCTGATGTCCACATATATTTAAACAACCATTAACCAAACACACACATACACACCCACACACACACACACACACAAAGAGTAATAACACGCATAGAACGAATGCACATGCATAATGTAAGTCGGCTGCTAGGAGAGGAGATGGACAAGGGCCATATCATGACACTCCCATCCATAAACACAGTCCTCAAGATATTCAGATACATACTGAAGTAGTAAACATCATATAAGTGCTATGTGACTAATCTACATATCTGATTCCGTAGCTTTTTTAACACAGCTAAACAGATACACATCTACAAAAGATTCTTTTGTAATTTCTTGTAAGTAGCACATACTGTTTTTGTTATCATTCTGTCACAACAAGCCATATCCCTCCCACTGTGCACGAATGAATCAAGTCTAGATTCATTTAACACAATAGTAAGAATGTCTTTTCCAAACCTGGGTCACTTTGCAATTGTAGAGAGATTTAGAAGAAACCTTTTTAAATTGAATGACAGTGATACTACAACATTAACACTATGACAAGTGTTTTCTTAGGACCCAAAATTAGTGATGAAAATGTTCTGTACGCTAAAAGATTTAGAAAAAGAGAAAGAACAAGGTTTCTATGTAGCATCAGTGAAATACACACTTCTATTCATGAATAAGAAACTTGGCTCCCACTGTATGTCAAAAGTTAAGGCAATGTAATCAAATTGAAGCCTACTATTTACAGCAGTAAAGCCTTCACAGTTTTCCATGTTAAAATCTGCATTCTTCTTTGTATCGAGATCTTTTCTTCTAGCCACCTTGATCTCAAATCAAGGTCAACAGGGTCTGCTCAGCATTTTTTTTATATATGTCACAGGGTATGATAGGAAATATAACATGTAACGCATCTGCATGGAAATATCTGCATTTACGTGTATTAGTACTGGACCGTTTCGGTACAGGGCTTTCGAACGGCCGAACGCAATCTTTTGTGTGCAGAACATAGGTCAATTTTCGTGTTTCCACACGAACATATTAAGTGGCGGAAGTCTCCGCGTTCAGCGCAAATCCCGCCCTGCAGCTGATTCTAAAGTTTTCATTGGTCATGTCAATATGTCAATCACTGTACAGATTGCCTACACCAAACACTGATCTCTAAACCTACCCGCCGTCACTGTAACCTAAACCAATGAAATCAACTGCAGGGCGGGATTTCCGCTGAAGTGGTTTGGGGAAAAAAATAAAAATCACACACCGCGCGCTGTACAACAACCAGTGGTGTAGTCCAGGGTATACGCTGGTATACGGCGTATACCTACTTATTTTTCAGTCAGCATTGCGTATACCCACTTCTAAATCCCCCCTGATGCGCACCATTCAGTAATATCTGTGAGCCAGATTGCCCATTTTTTCCTCAAGGATAGTGAAGCCATGACCCACCCTCCTCTGCCTCTAATTGGCTGGTACTCGCTGCTTTCACTGATTAGATTGGTTAACTTTAGGCATGAGGACTGATGAGCCAATCAGAGGCAGAGTAGGGCGGGTCATGCCGAGGAAAATATCGCTAATACCTCAGGTGCCAGTGAAAAAAAACCAAAAAAAACCCTCAGGTGCCGGTGCCACTTGACTACGATAACGGCAGCAGACCAAACAACAGATGAAGAAATAACACAAGCGGCGGTGTGCCACCCCAGTTGATGGAAGACATAATTCTGAGGTAAGTTTTAAGGTGGTTAAAACTTACCTCAAATTGCCAGTGGCAATATGACTGCACATTTAGAGGAGAAGAGATAACACCATGTTTGCCTCATGATAAATACATTTTACATTCATCCAGGCTGCTTGTGTGACCAGTAGTAACTACAAACTGCTCCTAATCCAGTCATGATCATTTTATAATAGTGAGCAAGTAGAAACAGATTTTTGGGTAAACTAAATCATAGTCTTACATGTCACTGTTTCTAAAACAGGGCTTTTTTCTGGACTACTTTAAAAAAAAAAAAAAAAAAAAAGAAAAAAAAAAAAAAAGGTGAACACTGAGAGTATACCCACTTCTCCAGGGACCACTACACCACTGACAACAACATACACGGCACGCTTTAGCCCAGCCTCTCGCTAGCTAGCGTCATGGCCAATGCAGACAAGCCCATAGACAGTACGGACAAGCTGGAGCATGAAGAGCCACCCATATCATTAAGGTCTCCTGTTTGGGAACACTTCGGTTTCCCAGTGAAATACGTCAACGGACAAAGACTAGTCGATAAGACGAAAGCAGTGTGCCGACGTTGCTAACGCACTTGAAAAGGCATCACGTGAGTGTGAACATCACTACTACAAGGAAAAAACGACCGTAATTCAAACGCAGCTCCCGTTGGCATTTAAACAGACCTTTGCTGGTAATTCCGATCGGGCCAACGCAATAACGAAAGCAATTGGTGTTTTTATAGCAGCTGATCTACGACCATACTCGGTTGTTGACAAGCTGGGATTGATAATGCTGCACTGTAATCCATAGTTATTTATTTATATTTTTCATTATATTTTATTATGTGATATTGGTTTGAGACTGAGAGTATTTTATTTAGTGGAGAACTTTGCAGTAGTATTTTTCTTATTCTTTTTTTATTTTATATATATTTTATTTATTATATTTTATTAAAAAGTGTTTTAAAAAGTGTAAACAAATTGTTAAAAAAAAGTTTATAGTAATAAACAACCTGCAGTTTAATGTTTGCATTTCTTTCCCTTACTGTACCGAACCGTGACTTTAAAACCGAGGTACGTACCGAACCGTAATTTTTGCGTACCGTTACACCCCTAGTTATGACTACTGATAACAACCAACTTAATAACAACCAGAAGCTTAATAGGACTGTGGCCACCAACCTGAAGCAAAATATAGTGCAAACTTTATTATATCCTTGGCCAAAGACCAGAGCGGGGTCTTCGATCTTAGAAAAATATCAAAGCAATGTTTTCTAAGAGACATAAACCATCTGCAAAAACAAAATCTAGGGCTGAGTGGCGTGTATTCTAAAGAATAGATAATCCACTGTTTGAAAACTCTAAGGACCGTGGATTAGAGCTGCCAGTAACATTTGAACCAAGGCCACCAAAAGAAAAGTCAACATGACATGTCCACGATTTTTGATGTATTGTTCCTTTTATTTATACTCTAATAACAAACTATTTATTATTATTATTACTATTTATAACTATTATTAATAACAACATTCTCAAAACACAGGCACCCCCAATCAGCCTCCCACGTTGTTTCAGTTACAATAATTTCATAATCCAGTATACTTAGGCTCAAAAGACATGCCTAGATTTGTACACATCAAGCAATGGTTTCTGTAGATTAATACATTCCATATAAAAATATGTGTGTGATGTTCCACATTTAAATTCAGTGTAAGCAGGCAGGGTCAAGGTTCACTGGGGATCTACAAAGTTTGAGGGCAATTGCAGTCGGTTTAAGAAGACAGAACACAGAAGAGCACACAGCATGTACACAGACTGTGACCTCGGTCCAAACGTGTCAGTTTGCAGAGGGCTGGATAGTAGGATTAAATAAATAGTATTATAAATAGCTTAGTGGTGTTGGGCTGGGTTATCAGGGATGGAACAGCACACACACATATAAACATACAGATATATGAATACAAGCACACAGACACTGGGTGATGAGCATGCATCCACATACTCTAACATGCACAGACGCACGCACGCACGCACGCACGCACGCACGCACGCACGCACACACACACACACACACACACACACACACACACACACACACACACAGAGTCTCTCTCTCACACACACACAGTCTCTCACACACAAAGTATTTTGCTGTGAGTAGCAGGATTTGTGTCATAAATGTAATTACTGCTGTCCAACTGTAAGATGATAGAATTAAGCTGCTTTTAAAGAGAGAGAGAGAGAGAGAGAGAGAGAGAGAGAGAGAGAGAGAGAGGATGGCAAGCAAGACAAGAGTAACAAAGTGGTTTGAGGGAGATGATACAAAAGTGGAGGGTTGGCAGAGAAAAACAGAAACTGTAAGAGGATGCTATAGAAAGAGAAACAATGAGACTGGGAGTGAAAGAGAGAGGATGGGTGTGACAACTGGAGAGAGATAGAGAGAGAGAATAGGAGAGAAGAATGTAAGTAATAAAAAAAATGAAAACAAAACACAGAGAGAGAGAGAAACGCCAAGCTGTCCCAAGGCTATTCTGTTGGCAGGAAGGCAATGGGCTACTTTGAAAGTCAAAATTCCACCAAGGAGCGGCTTGGCAGCAGGCTGCAGCAACAAAGCCAGCAGATTCAACAACAGCACCAACTTCGAGTACACCAAGGCACACTTTAGAAGCTCTCATAAGGAGATGCAAGTCAATTTCTCATTGCTATGTTTACGTTATACACACCCAGACCCTGTTTTTTTTCAGTGGGGAGAGAATTTGACTTCTCTCACGCGTCCCATCAGTGGAAGTTCAATCGTGCTCTCCAACCTAGAGTTTGAGGAAAAAATGCTAAATCACAGCCAAAATACTTCACCATCCAACCCAGCTGCTATAGCAGGATATACTGTGTTAAAGGAACATGCCAACTTATTGGGACTTTATCTTATTCACCATATCCCCCAGAGTTAGATAAGTCCATACATACCCTTCTCATCTCCGTGCGTGTTGTAACTCTGTCTGACGCCCCCAGCGCTAGCTAAGCCTAGCACAGATCCTGGAGGTAACCGGTTCCAACTAGCCTACTGCTCCGAATAAGTGACAAAATAACGCCAACATGTTCCTATTTACATGTTGTGATTTGTATAGTCACAGCGTGTACAAATAACAAGGTCACTATGCTTTTACTATCTAGTAATTGTTGACTCTATTACTCCAACTCTGAGCGAACTCCAGGCAAACTCTCTGCTCCTCACCACAGGGCTTCAGGTGCTGCTAGCAAATCACTCCGCCCAAGTAGCAGTGCTTCGCCTTTCTGAGAATATAGTTCCCAGTTTATATACAGTTAGAAGATGGCTGTGTCTCATGTGATCTTGTTATTTGTACACGCTGTGACTATACAAATCACAACATGTAAATAGGAACATGTTGGCGTTATTTTGTCACTTATTGGGAGCAGTAGGCTAGATGGAACCGGTTACCTTCAGGATCTGCGCTAGGCTTAGCTAGCGCTGGGGGCATCAGACAGAGTTACAACACGCACGGAGATGAGAAGGGTATGTATGGACTTATCTAACTCTGGGGGTTACTGTGAATAAGCTAAAGTCCCAATAAGTCGGCGTGTTGCTTTAAAGAAAACAGCATTGTGAAACCATCAATCAGTGAATGTTTCACACGACATATACTAAACTTCTACGTACATAAATCAACCTAAAGGCAATGACATGGCTCCTAAATTGTGTATGTATTTACATCCCTATGTAGTATTTACCAGTTCCCGCTGAGTTTAATGCAGGTACTGCTGCACCGAACAGCAAAAGCTAAGAATAAATACTAACATATTATAATGCAAATACAGTATCCCATAACAACAAGGTACCGGGCCAAGTTATCAACAGTAGTCAATGTGTAGTTTTAATGTCTTTAAGCAAGGTTAAAAAATCTTAAAAGGGAACAACGCCCACTTTCAAAATTCATATGGTCCGAGAAACCCAAAAATATTACTGAACAGGAACACCTCAAATCCAAAAACTAGAGAGCTAAAACGCAAATGTGTGATATCATTAAGTATAAAGTTAGAACTGCTCCGTAGACAATGAATTGGGAAGGATGTTATAGATGACACTGAGAGCATCTGGGGAAATGTTCTGAGTATATGGATACATGTTCTGTTTCTCAACTGAGAACAATACAGGAGAATACAGCTCAAAGAAAACAAAATCTGTTTCCAATTCATTGTCTATGGAGCAGCTCCACACTTTATACTTGATGACACATTGAAATTTGAGACTTACTTGTCTTGTGTCTGGCTTCGAGAGAGAGTAGCTTATGTTCACATTTATTAATTGAACTTTCCTAGGCCATGGAAATAACATTGGAATTCTTCATTTAGGTGGTGTTCCCCTTTAAAGGCCCAGTGTGTAACATGTTTAGTTGTTCATTATCAACATCTGTGTTGCCCATTCACAAACTTGTCCTTTTTCATGAATATTTACCACCACCATCAATTCCAAGTATTCCTTTTGGCTTGAAATTTTACTTTTGCATTTGCATGAACTGGGGTAGACGCTCCATATTCATGCGCCATCTTGAAATACGTTAGCCGGTAAGGGACATACAGGACATTCTGCTCCGCCTTTCGTGTTTTCGCTGTCACATGATAAACTCACAGGTGCTGCTAATGATGCTAATGGGTATCGTAGCTTCCCGGCCCCGGCAAGTTTGAAGAAGGAAACATGGAGGACCACACGTATTCAAAATCCAAATTTCAGGAACAGGAGTCTTCTTCTTCGCCCAGAAAAAGAAAAAGGATATTGAAAAGACCGGCTTTTTGAAGCGTGAAGGCTACCGTAGCTGTAATACGTACTCTGAACTGCGTGGCGTGAGAGAGTTGATTGCGATATATGATCTCAACGCTAGATGGGAGAAATTCCTACACATTGGACTTTTAACTGACACACACAGCGTAAAGTTAAAGAGTACAACCAAAAATAACCATAACAATCACACTGTCTAGAATTAGCCATTGTGAAGTTACCTATTTTATTTGCCCTGAGTAATTTAGTCAAGACATGCAAATTTGTTCGTGTCAAATCAGACTTACAACAAACCTGAAATTATTATGTATTTATATTATAGTTTCCTTACTGTGAAACCATTTGAGTGTTGTTTTGTTTTATCTGCAAGCTGAAGATTCCTGATAACCTACTTTTCAAAGTCAGCTGTTACTCAAAATGACCTCAGTGCACAGAGAGACCTAACCCTTGCCCTAATCCAACCTTTAAAAGTCAGAAAAGATCTGTCTCTGAATTTTTTATTTTGTGTACAGTGAGAGGAATTCATCATTAGATACAATACTTTTTAATAAAGACCTCTTGTAGTGTCCTGTAGTTTGAGATGTGGACAAGACTTACAAGAGACGAGAGATCTTTCTTGTACACAAGCAAGCACACACACTCTTCCACAAACACACAAAACTCTTCGAAAATGAATCCATCACAGGGAATGTAACTGATTAGTCCAGGACAGAAACAAATGGCTCCCCTCTTTCTTTGCCTCTCTCTCTCTCTAAAGCATCATACAATATAGAGTACAGTACATGTCAGTGATCCGTGTGTGGAGCCTGATAGAGATGAATGGCTCTACCAGCAAGACACGACAGCACTGACCATCTCCTGATTACTGCTCACCTTTATTGGCTTACTGCGAGAGATGGAGAGGGGTCAAAGGGCATTCAATATACAAGAGAGGCAGCCAAGAGTACACACAAAGACAATGAAGCATTAGTGTGTGTGCTACCACATCAGACAGAGAAAAACACATGCACCAGCAAAAGGTATTCAAGATCAAGCACACACACACCTTCACACAAAGTAAAGAATAATGGTAAAAACGATGGAGAAGCAGGGATTGCTTAATTCAGCTGTTTGAATTCTGTGTCAAAGAACGGTTGTTAAGAGGTAGCGTGTGGTATTGCAAGTAGCGTTCGTACACATGCACAGAGAACCATGCAAATACAAAGGGAACAGAGAAAGATGTGCTGCTCTCCCTGTGACAAATGAATCCATCAATCCACATCAGCCTAACAAGGTGGCTTTCAGGTTAAATCCACAGCAAAGTCTGCAAGAGCCAGAGAGATCTGGGAACAATATAAAGGGGCAAAAAAGAGTGGGGGGAAAAACGAGAAGGAGAAAGAGGGGGGATATAGAAAGATGAGGTTCTCTAAAGACGCAGTTTTGGCAGAGTCTTGTCAGTGTGTGACTGTCGTAGTCAAAGTCAAAGTTCCACTAGGGAGAGATTCAGACAATAGTCCGCACCAGCCTGCCTCAGCATCACACCAGCCCCCTGACACACACACACACACACACACACACACACACACACACACACACACACACACACACACACACACACACACACACACACACACACACACTTTCAGAGAGATGTTGTTCTTTCTAAGCTCCTCTGCCTGTTTGGCAGCCTCTAAGCCTGAATGGCGTTGGCAAGAAAGAGAGTGGCGAGAGAGAGAGAGGGAAAGCTGGTGGTGGGTTGGAGGAACCACAATACGGCAATACAAATACATTAAAATTGAAAATGACAACAAAGGCAGACAGGCATTTTGGCTGTTGAGTACTTTCATAATACCAGTTTACTGCATGACAAACTTGACTTGGGTGTGTGGCTTCGTGCTTGCGCATGGGAGTGTGTCCTCACAGGTATAGACGAATGAGAAAAATTCCACAATAGGAGACAATTTTACCAGTCATAGCACCTTGGTTAGTACTTGTGCAGCTATTAAACACTCTTACACACATTTAAGGACACACAGACACAGACAACACACACACACACAGACAACACACACACACACACAGCACCGGACAGTCCCCATCACCAAAGGAAAAAAACGGAAACACAGCTACAAGCTGTTTGTTTTAAGTCCCGTCAGCAGCATGCGTTTGACTGTACTGTACTGTAGTCCACTCAAGTAAAATATGGACTGATATATTCTGGGTTATTTCTTTATGTTTTTCACCATTACACTGTTCATGTCTTTATAGCTACAGTATACTGTATAGCATGTCCAGTGAATTGAATGATGTCGAATATATTTCGAAGCATATTTTCTGTCACTGTAACTGCATTTCACGTGGTTCCTCTTCCACAGCTGATTTGATTTATTACTGGAATGATTGAGCTCCTATTTCTCTGTGCCACCACAAAGACGTCAGGCACGTCTGACCACAAAGCCAAACACACACACACACACACACACACACACACACACACACACACACACACACACACACACACACACACACACACACACACACACACACACACACACACACACACACACACACACACACACACACCGTACCACAGTACCGTGTGTACTCGAGTACACAAAACAATTTCTTATCATGTATTAATATTCATATGTTAGTGTTTATTAATGAAGTATGATTTTTTTGTGTTTGTATTTTACTGAAGCGAGTTTCAAAGATTCGCTCAGCTACACCCTCCACACACGGGAAATGCATTTAGTCACAAAAACACACTCAGTCACACACACCCACTCACTTTCAGGAAAGGTTTCCACACACGCATGCACGCTCGCATTCATACACACACTCACGCACACGCACACACACACACACACACACACACACGCTTTGTAATATGGTTTCCCATTTCCGTCACTTTGCATGTCAGATTCTGCAAAATTATAATATAATGTGAAATCTTCCAAGGTTCACATTTTCCACAGGATGATGGAGACTTTCCATTTTCATAACATTACCATAACGGTCATAGTTTCGTGTGTGTGTGTGTGTGTGTGTGTGTGTGTGTGTGTGTACTTGTGGTGCTGTTGCCCAGTGGTTTCTTGGTGTGGGTAGAGAAAGACCATAGCTGGAAGTGAAAAAGAAAATCTTTCCCAGAAGTCATTGTCTTTAAAATCCTCACTTTCCAAGACACCGCCCCTCTCTCACCAAAGTCCATGCAGCTGTCTGTCATCTCAGCGCAGGGTTGTTGGAAGCATTTCAGTTATAAAAATACATTAGAGCTTAGAAAAGTGAGTTGGAAAAAAACCTCACGCTTGCCAGGCACACACACTCTTTAACAGCTCTCTGGTCATTGTGGCATTGTAAAACAGAAGAAACATTGACAAGCAACAGGTACACGGAATAGGCTTGAGTAAAAAAAAATGTAGTTAAAAATGTCAGGAAATCAAATGGGGAAAAAGACATTAAAGTTCCCTTAGAGGCTGTACCGGACATTCAACAGGCATATTACTAGGCACACCACAGCAAAAACTAGAAAGGTTGGAAACTATGGTTAGATTTGGAGATTAAAAAAACAGCTTTCACTTGGCAACATTCAGGTATCACTGCACCCTAAAATGCAGGTCAAATTAGACTCAGTGATAACAGATAATGCAACATTAAACCAAATGACTCAGTTAAACTTGCTGAAATTGCCACGTTGTCTGTCCCTGTCTAAGATTCCAGTCAATAAAAATAGAGTTAAAGGACGGGGTGAACCGTATAAACTATTTCTGTTCCGCAGTATTTGTTCTCGATAGGCGTTTCAAAAACAAGCTGTAGCCTACAGGGCAGCGCAATAAAGGGGAGCAAACTAAAGGAAATACAGTCCATCACTTTCATCAATTTGCCCCATATTCCACATCAACAAGGCTTCATTACCAACCAAAGAAAACTGGAAAAGTGTCACAGTGCCCAAGACTCCCGGGGGCAATAAAAACCCCAGGTTCAGGTGTTTGGTTATTTAAATAATTATACATTTCTAATAATTACAAATGTGTTATTGGCACCATCAAAGTACAATAACAAATAAGGCCAGTCCTGCCATATTTCTTAGTTCTATGACCTTGTCTTGTACAGGCTCCCTGAACATTTACATTTACTGTGTTTTATTGTGCTTACTTGGTGGATATTCCTGAATTTGTGTGAGCGGGTGGAAACAACAAATGTTTGCCCCAGGGCCCCCTAACAGCCATGCTTTATACATTCGCTATATTGTTCATCTCAAACTGCCGCCCGCATTTCCCAAGCTTGCTTTATTTCATTCAGTCAGTTCTGTTAATGAGAAGAAAACATGCTCTCCAGTTTACTGGAATAAAAAGGGGAAGTCATTGACAATGAGACTGACTCTTTTTATACCTGCAAGCAATTCATAGTTACTCAAGGTCTTTCCATTTTACAGTTTTCTGACAGTGAACAGGGCCATGCAAATGTCAAAATGGTTAATAAAAGCTGACAAAAGCATCAATGGATTCAGTTTGCCTTTTGACAATCAAGAGCTTTGTTTTAGAAACCTACAGGAATATGCAACCATAGTCTATGACGATAGAGTTGTAGAGTATTTATTTATTTTTTCTTCTCACAAAGCCTTACCTCTCCATGTTTACCGTTTCAATCCCTCTAAAGTAATCCTCTTTTCCTGTGCAAGATGTTCCCCTGTCTTCCTTTTTACATCACTATATCTTGTCCACAACACAGTGAACACTGTCCCAAGTTCCTGCTCATACAGCACACTTTTTGGACTACGGATACACTTAATCTCTAAAGCCAAGATGAGAAACTGAGAACGCAAAAGGAAAAAGGAAGTTTCCCCCCATTTGTTCAGCTGTTATAATAAGAGGAACTTCAGTTTTGATTTATTAGGGGTTCATTCTAATAAACTAAATGTTAAAGCTCTGCCTTGCCTCCTGTCTTTTACGCTACTCATATCACCTTGCTTGCTACCTTTAGAATGGTTATGGACCTAATACCATGTACAGCAGAATGTGGAAAAAGCCTGCAACAAAGTGGCAGAGAGTAGGACAGGCACACATGGAGTGGAATAAGGTAGAGTGCTCTTACGTTCAAGTAGCTCCAGATGAAATGGGGGAGACTTCAAGGCAAAGTGAAAATAAAAGTTTGACATCAAACTTTTAAAAATAGAAAAAGTGTGTGCAGGCTAAGGTGAGGGGTTTTGAAGGATGATTGATCTGTATTTCCCTGTGCTTCCCTTTTAGATGAGTGTGTCCTCCCTCATTCTATCGTCGTTTCTAGTACCCGTAAAAACAAGCTTGTCTATGTGTTTCTATTAAAAAAATTGCAATAGTCTCGCCCTTCTCTTTTCTGTCCAGTCCTTTTGCAAATCTTACTTTCATTTGCACTTCTGACAAATTAAGGAGATATTTCTAGAGGGAGGCAGAGAGGACCAAGTGGACAGGAGACAGAAGAGGCGGGATGCAAGAGGAGAAGTCAAGTGGCATGTAAATGCAACTGGAGATGGGGAAGAGAAAAGGAGGGAACAGTGTAAATAGTGACTTCAAACACAGAGTGATGATGGAGAACTTGGAAGTGAAAACGTGATTCACGTGAAGTGAAGTGATAGAAACGGCAGAGGCTGTTTTGATTGCTCACAGCAAAAAAAATAGAATTCAAACTAGAAGAAACTGTGGCTCCGGACATTTCTTTCTTTTTTCCTTTTTTTTGTCCTTTTGTCGTCATCTTTGGATAACACCCTTCTTTGAGAATTAGGCAGCAATTTTAAAAAAGTGCGTACGTGTTTCAGTGTCTCTCTATACTCTATTGATGCTCATTGATGATGTGCAGGTGTAGGTTGTCTGTTTTTTCGTTACCTGCAGTGTTTCCAACCAAGAATCTGACGTTGCTTTCATCTGCCACTGAAACATAAGGAATACATGTTAATACACATATATACACTCACACACTTTCCATTGCTGTATAGATTCCTCCCTTCCCCTTGACTTGACTTCAGCATTTTTTATTTCTTGTTCCTGGCTTGCCAGTAAATCTGCTGTCCACATGTTCCTCATCCCTAAAACCTTTAATCTTATTGCATTTCTTCTTCTCAGCCTCTCTTTCTCTCTCCATCATCCTCTCTTATTTTTGCTGTCTTGTTTTACAAGATGGCGGAGTAGCTGAACTTTTTTCCTGTGATGTAAAGTCAGCATTACTGCTACTGAAGTCATTTTCCTTCCTCCCTTCTCTCTCACTTCATTTGTCATTCATCCTCCCTTCTCCCCTTCCTTCCTGTTTTTGCCACTACCCCTCAATCTATCCCTTTCACCTTCTGCCCTTTACCCTCACCTCTCTTTTCAATGTTTTCATTTTTTCTTCGGTTACACCGATTTTATATAGCTGTATTCTCCTCCCTCTTTCCCTCCTTTGATCACCATTCTCTCAATCATTGCTCCTTGTTGATCCTCCTTTCACTTTCTGCCTCTCCCCCAGTCTGTATTTTGCTTTTTCTCCCTCCTTCCTAAAGCCACAAAGCAGCCCAATGCCAACAAGGAACACATTGACTGGTAGCACTCGAAAACACACACACACACACACACACACACACACACACACACACGGCTTCTCCCAGCAAATACTTTTCTAATGAAAACCAAGCCTAAAGTGTAATTCTAGCTGTGTGTGTGTGTGTGTGTGTGTGTGTGTGTGTGTGTGTGTGTGTGTGTGTGTGTGTGTGTGTGTGTGTGTGTGTGTCTATGCCTCCTTCAGCAGATCTGTAGATGCCACGTGTGTGACACACACAGAGGCATGGTATTATAGTAGGTAGGACACACAAGAGCTGTCACTTTGTCAAAAAATCAAGTTTGAACTAACTTAATTACTAACATGTAATTCATTCTGATTAAAGTGACTATATGTAACTTTTTAATGTTTCTAAAGCATTTCCTAAAGTCATTTTTCATACAATGATCTTAAATGACCTGTGACAGCAAACAGTGAAAAGTTGAAAAATATATATTTTTTATATAGTTTATAGTAAAGCCTCTGCCCGGGTTCGATTTTTTTCCCGCGCAGTCACAGAATGATTTGCGGCAGGTAGACGCCGCTACAGTAACACATTCTGATGGGTCACAGATTTTTTTTGTAACACCGGAAAGCCTGTGTTAGTATCCAACCTTTGTTAAAAGGAAGCAGGAGATTTCTTTATATAGGCCTAATTGTATTTTCATGTTATTTTAGAAGTTGTAGTTATGGCTGATACTGGGGCAGGACCATCACAATAAAGAAGGAAATTAAACGAAGAACAACTAAAAGCTAAAAGGAAAAGTGACAGATGACGGGTGATAACGTGAGTCACACTCAATCGGGCTATCAACAGATGGAGAGAATTACGGAATTGTAAATGATTCAAAACCCACCTGAATTGGCCCTCATGTATATATCTATTTCATTCATAAAATAACTTTACAATGCACGATGTGGTTGTACGTCAGTAGCCTCCATTAAGTTACGTCCTCCTTCGATTTAGCGTGGAAGTTTTATTCATTTTACTCCGTGTTTGTTTTGGCTTACTATTTTCTTTTCCCTACAAATCAACACAAAGTGAAAGCTGCATACAGCCACTTTAAATAAAAAAATAACCTACATAGTTAGAGAATTGACGTTGTTCTGTTGATATTTTTGCGGTGAAGGTACCTGAATGAAAATTACGAACAAAATGTAACAAGGAGGCGAAGGAAGAGAGAGAGAGAAGATGAAGGAAGAGAGAGAGAGAAGATGAAGGACAGTGAAAACCAGAGAGGGAGTTCATAATTTGGAACCAATCTTACTCTTACATTTTTAATTGGGCTGGGTCAGAAAATAAAATCAGGACAAATTAAATAAAATTGAAATTATGTAACTGACCCATGAATGAAATGCTGACAATGCTTTCTGTCTCTCTTTCTCTCTTTTTTTTCCTTTAGAAACACACAACAGCTGAAACACACCATGGACTCATACCCAAACCACACTGGTTATTACATTTTCTTAAAATGTAGTTCTCACAATGCATAAAGTACTTTTACGACACTAATTAAAATTATGACATGCAATAATTATACACCATTATCAATATATGGATAAAAACAGTAACAATGTCTTGTTTAGCTTAAGAAAGAAGAAAAAAATGACAATAGCATTTCTGAAACTCTACTCGACCTACACTGCTTGCTGGTCTGTTTTTCTGTGAACAACAATGACAAAAGGACAAATATAGTTACATCAGTGACGTTTATATCACACCACAAAATATAAACAACGGCTAAAGCAGAAAGCCCACACAAAGGGAGGTGACACGCTGGACTGACCAATCAGAGACCACCTTACAGGACACTCTGGAGCGCACAGACTGGAGCTCTGACGAAATCAACATGCCTACCATCTATTATGCCATCTATTGTGTTGTATATAACTATTTTTATTGTTTTTATTGAGCCGAAACAGGTACACAATGAATTTCACTGCACATTGTACTGTGTATGATTGGGTATGTGACAAATACAATTTGAATTGAATTTAATCATAAGCTGATAATGCTGCATTTTTTTATTGAACCTTCATAATGGAAGTAAGATCAAAATCAACTTTGTGTACTTTTTTTCACCCAGGTTTCAATTTATGCAGGGTTTTTCCCTACCATAATAAGGCTAAGGCGCAGCACCCAAGCCCTTTTGGGTGAATGAATTTAAAATCAATGCATCAAAACTAACTAAATTACTTGATTAAATGACTCAGATCTAATGATTGTAGAGTGGAATTCTTTAGCAGGTTTTGTCTTTAATTATCTGCGCTAGCTTTTCCAACATTTTAGACACATACAGTATATGGTAATAATAATAGTACAAAACTATGTCAAATTGCATATTTTTTTTATTGAAAAACATTATTTTCTTGAGGGAGGACCCCTAAACCCCCCACCAAATAAGTGCACCCAAGTCTTCCACAAACGCAGGGGAAAACTGTTTATGTGTACACCTCCCTAGCTTCCAGCATTTTTGTCTGGTTTGTGATGTGTGCGCAATCTGCTCTCCTGAACTTCATGCACACAGAGGGCAGGCTGGGAATAAGAGACACAGCACATATAACAGGATTTCAGGCTAGTCCAAAGGGATAAGATTTGTCCGCAAAGATGTAAGGTCCGCCCCTCAAAACTATTTCTGGATGTAAAACAACATCATAACCTTAGCTCAATCTTGTTCCCCTACTGTCAGACACTTGTTCATAAGCTGTTATTACTGCTGCTTGATGGTTGGCAATGAAAACATGTCATGCCATTCAAGCAATTTAATAGAATTAAATGTGTTTGTAACACATTTCGTAAATATGAATTCTGTAAAAACACAAAAGGAGATGATGTACAGACATACAGTACCAGTCAGTTATTCATATAGAAATGGATGTCTTTGCTATTCAACTAGTCTCCGGCTCTTTTGTCTCACACACACAGACACACACACACACACACACACACACACACACACACACACACACACAGACACACACACACACACACACACATAGCTGGCAGTGAAGCCAGCTCGAGGAGGAGGACTGAGGGAAGTGACATTTGAAACAATAAGCTTTTGTTGTGCTGCGCACCAGCCACTGTCATATTACACAGATGTATGCACGAGCACAGACATAACTACACACATACTACACGTATTTCTAAAGTTGACTTTTTAACCATCACTGAAATGTCACTGAACCCTCGCATCAGAATATCAGTAATCAGAAAGCAACAGGTGACAAAGCTGATGTGGAAAGTGGGATGGCATTGGCAGCAGAAGCAGCCTTTCTGGCTTCTTTTTTTTCATATATAAAAGACCACAATAAGGCTGAATTAAAATCCTGTGATACAAATTTGTGACCCACAGCTTGGAATTCTTACAGTAAGATTAGAGTGTTCTCCAGTCACTGGAGATGTGGTAGTCATATAGTATGTGTGTGTTGTACAGTATGCAGTGCGTGTCTGCAGAGGTGTCAGTCTGTGAGTGGCTTTGAGGAGCATGCTGTTGGTGCAGCAGCCATGCATCAGCAGTCATATTTTAATTTCTGTGAGGATAAGATGCATGCAGCCACCATGCAGAGCAGATACACCAAAATAAAATGTCCCCACCAGTGTGCTGCTGGTTCTGAGTCGTACCCAAGTCCATGCTCTTCGAGGCTTTAACATGCTGGAACTGCCACTGGTCCTGGTTCTGGGTAGGAGACTGGGGCTGAGCAAGGCTAGAGGTGTGAGAGTTTTCCCTGGAAGACATTGATTATACAGTCCGTTATTTGTTTCATTTGAATTGCTACTATATAACACTACTGCGTCCACGTTTATCATTTGTTCTGGTTTATAATTCATATGTGCATATCATTCATATACAAAGCACTCTGTATGGCAACGTTGTAAGACAAAAACATACACTAACACACACCTTTCTTGTAGATAGGAGTGTTGGTTAGTGCTGTTGAACAGCTCCCCCTCCTCTTCCTCGTCCATGTAAGAATAACTCCCATTGGTCACTGAAAAGCAAAAAACAAAAACAAAAAAAAAACACAAGTCTGCATTGAGGATGTGCAAAGTGGAGATATGATCAAAGATGCAAAGATTTCAAATGACCATGGACGTCTTTTCTGGAGCACAGCAGCTGTGATATTCTCAAATTAATTTTGGTTACAATAAATACCAATACTTCTCCTACAGCAAAACCCATCTCCCCACTGTCCATTCATATGCTAAGCAGGTTTTGAACACCCATTACTACACTACAATACAGTATAATACCCTTCCTTCTCAATCTAGCGTGACACTGATGAGCGTTTTTTAGTTGAGGTCTCTTGTTTTTTCAGGTCAGAAGAACATCTCCTCTCTCACTCATTGGCTAGCCAGACGCTGTGCTTTCTACAGACAAAACAAAGTGCAGCTGAGTAGACGTTTGCTGGATCACATTTAGCCAAGATGAAGAGAAGTGAGCAAAAATGGCAGCAGTTGGTAATCATTTTCTGTCTTTCTAGTGTTTTGTTTATATAGAAAAAGGAACTGCGTGATGTAACCTGGATACAGTGTCAGTAAACTACAATTCAGAAAAACAGAGGGTGTTCAGCAGGCTAGCCAATGAATGAGGTAGGATAGAGCCATTCTGACCAATCCAAAAACAGTTGGCCAGCTCTCTTACACACAAACACCAGCACAAGTGTCTGCTCGCAAGCTTTACAGGGCCATGCATAAAGATTGGGACAAACATACTGAGAATATGCATGATGAGAGATAAAGTGGACTATGCTGCAGGAGCACTTGGAATGTATCTGAGAATATCCTGACACTTTTTTCCCCAACAGGTGAAAATGGTCACTCTGTAGCCCCTTTGTTTATCAGTGTTTTAAGCCCCCAACGTCTCCAGGACTAGGATTGGTCAATGGTTATGGTTAAGGTTAGGGTTAGGTGCCTTGAAGTCAACGGTCGCAGCGCTGCCTGGAAGGAGACGTTGAGGGCTTAAAACACCATCGAGCAGCCCCTTTCACACAGCCTGTTCAATGCAGGAATGTTGTGCCGTTATTCAGTTTTAGTGTGGTGAAGTAGAGCGTGTAGAGCGTATTTGATGGAGTTGGCGGTTCAACGTGCCGGAATGCCACCAAAATGTGTGACGATTCCAGAGGCATCTGATAAAAATAAATACATAAAACGCGGAAGGATTATTTCAAATGAAGTACTCTATTGGTATCAGTATCAATATGAAGGTACAGGTATTGGTACTGGTATCATCATTTTTTAAACAATAGCAGCATTATGCCGCCATAGATTGGTTCGGTGTAAAATAGAAAAGCCGGCGTGACAGCGGATCTTCTTTACGGCAGAATTGCGGAATCTCTGTGTAAAAGAGGCTTCTGTGTCCAGTTGAAATGCCATCAATTAACAGTGACCATCTTTTAAGTCTACAGGAGGTGATACTGATTTGATACTCAAACAATGGGTGGAGGAAAGATTTAACCAAACACAAAATAACATAAACTCATTTGAGAGCCTCCAGACAAAAGGTCTTGAGAATAACAACTAGAGTAGGTGAAAGATAAGAGAAAGACAGAGAAACATAAGTGGTCGGATGAGGAAAAATATAAGATGAACAGAGAGAATGTAAACCACACAACAAATGCAGCTGCTCTACATGTGCAGAAGTAGCTGCAGATGTAGCTCAGTGATACGGCTGTGTCTGCTTGATAAACGAGTTTATGACAACTTGATACACAGACACACAATCCACCCAAGCACAATTTACATACAGTCATCACTTCTCAGAGTGCAGAGCTGCCACACAACAAATGTTGGGGAATTATTGCACAATCGTCACTGTGTGTTCTTTATGTGCTTGATTCCGCACGTGTGACTGAAAGTGAAGATGCTGGAGCTGGAGAGGAAAACAGCAGCGTCTGAAGATATCACACACTCTCATCTCTATCTCTCCCGCTTTCTCTCTACACTAATCACCTGCTTTATTTTTCTTCTGGTCTCATTCTTGCAATCTGATATTTTGGCTGTCATTTATCTCTCCTTTCAGATCTCCCATAAATCATTTTATCTCCCACTCAGTTTTTCAGCCTTTTTTTTCTAAACTTCCTCCTTCCTCCTCACTGCCAGCACCTTAATCAGCTGAACTGTCAAAAACACATTCTTCTTTCACCTCACTCACTCGCTCGCACGCACCCATCTCCTCCATCCTTTCCCTTCCCTCTCTGAGGGGAAACCAGTGTGTCTACACTTTTACACATAAATACTATGGCCCATAATTCCCTTTACGATTTTTTGAATTACATTTTAAAAACAAGGGCCTGTATTATTAAAACATTCTTTAACTTTCTTTTCAGAGTCAAGTTTATTTTGCCTGAACAGTAATCTTACTTAATAGACAGAATGCTAAACTGACTGTGACTTTTAATACACGGAGGCTCCAAAGACGTTATTTTACCATCTACACTGAAACCATGGTCAGTGCCGCTGTCTGACATGTCGGAAAAACAACACCACAACAGGACTTCATGGTGCATTCAAGTGCACCTTGTAAACTCATGGTGCATTTACGTGTACCTCGAGAAACTAAAGCTGGTGTTGTAAAGTGCCCTTTAATTTAGTTCTTGTTTTTTGTTGCTTAACAGCAATTGACTGGTGAAATAAGTTATTGTTATTACATTTTAAATAATTAATTTAAATTTGATAATTTAGCCTTAGCATTAAACAGTCACCATCTGTCATTTTGCGCTCAGGTCAGCATCTGCTCAGTTCACGGACCATTTAGGCACTGGCACCATTTTTAAAAAATTGTTTTAGGTATCAGAAAACAACACGATACCCAACCCCCTGTGTAAAATCCTTTAGTGAACAGTGAATTCAGTGTTATTATATAAAGAGATTTGTTATGCTTGTTTTCCTTGCTTCTATGACAACATTGGAGAAGATTGCATAATATTTGAAGCTAGACTAAAACTGTATTTTATTTTAATCTCATCAAGTAGATTAACTCTCCAAAGATGATTAAGAGATGGATAAGAGCTAAAGAGGAAGATCTATAAATGCAAAAAAATAGCACATCTGCATAAATGCATATGTAGGGAATCATTAAACTCAATTTATTCTTCTGCAAAAGCACATATCGGTGCAAGAAATAATCTCTTCATTTTCATCTGAACTTCAATGCCAAATAAAATGGATTTAGTGTGTGAAATAGTTCATTAGGAGAGTAAAATACTGGCAAGTGCACACGTATACACACAAATACACACCAACTGATAACATCCACAAGGCAACAACTCACAGAGCCTGAGAAATGAGCACACACCATAGCTGAGGTGAATTTGAACAGCAATGTGTATTCAAGGTCAGAGCTGTTGACCAGATTCAGTGTAAACACACAAAAACAACACTATTTGATACTGGCCTCAAACTCTCACACGCACACGCACACACACACACACACACACACACACACACATTTAGTGGCCTAACACATTTCTATACAGGCACAGATATCATTCAGAAACAAACATACGATACACAAATACACACACAGGCACACATACAGGCAGACACTAACACTGAGGAAAACACAAGCATGTATACAGGCAGGCAAGCTAACACACACACAAGCACATACAGATAATATAGGAGTGAGAGCGGATTGAGTTAGTGAGGAAGAGCGATATGAAGAAAGAACAAAAATAACTCTTTATAACAGGCCAAACCAAGCAATAACAACCAAAAGAACAACCTTGAGAAAATAAAAGCAGGGAGAGAGAGCTGGGGAGAGCAATGAAAAGGAAAATAGGGGCAGAATAGTCTCTAATTAAGGCTGCAGCGTAGATTGCAATATCTGTTTTGTTTGTTTTCAGTTTTGTTTTATCTTGGAGACATTGTTTATTTTTCATGATTATTAAACGTAAGCAGTTTATTACTGAACTTATTGCGAATGATATGCTCACATTTGATGCTGCTTCAATGGCAAAACAAAATAAAAACAGAAAAACACAATAATAGAAAACTGAATCAAGTTCCGCTAAAATCAGGGATGGAAAGGAGTCAGGAAAAGTTGGGGCACAGCAGTGTTCCAGCTGAGTTTTTGAAAATTTAGGAAATGCTTTTATGGGAGAAAAATGTGGAAAATGTTTGTCTAGCTATTTCACATTGTAAAGTGTGTGTGTGTGTGTGTGTGTGTGTGTGTGTGTGTGTGTGTGTGTGTGTGTGTGTATCAGAAACAAGCAATTAGCAGTGAGCAATTTCGTAAAAGCAGGCAGGGTTCTCCCAGTAAATACTGGCCATCTCTACCTCGAATGAAAACAGTCCTGAAAGCAGAGGTAAACGCATTTGGCGATAAATCTTTGTTAAGTGCAAACAGTCCAAATGGTCTAATTAGCGTTCTGCTATATGGCAGCATTTTTCCAAAAAAATCAATAACCAAGGCTCAAATCAATGCTTGAAAATGGACCACTTTCTTCAATATAAGAAAATAATGCTCAGTGTAGATTATCACAGTTATATCATGGCCCTATGGGTTTTTAATAAACATAAAAACAACAAGGGTGGCTGTTCTTAATACAAAGGTGCATACTTTAGCTACAAAAAAATAGAAAATGATCGACGTGTTGTCTTGGTTCAAACTTACCATTGCTCCACAATACTACTCGGTTAGCTCTTGAATTTCATTAAAAATACTAATTACACATTGGCAGACAATAAAAATATAGCATGTGTAAAGACGAAAAGGTTAACCCCCCCTGGGTTAACTTTGGGCTCATTATCATTTTGGATAAGGGAAGATAAGGATTATTCCAGAACTCAAAAAATGACATTAAACCTAAATCATGCTGTATGTAAACGTCATGTCTGTTAGCCTGCTGACCAAACATTCACGAGAACAAATTCCACTCACCATTAGATGTATAAAGAATGTTGTTCACCATGGGAGAGTGACTGCCGTTAGTCTGACCGTTCACTGGACCCACCAGTCCTGACAGGCCAGAGGAGCTGTCAAATGAGCGATTGGGTGACACCCCATGTTGATCCTAAAACAAGGAAACAAATACTACTAAATACAGCATCAAAATCACATTTCAAACAAACAGATAATGGTCACCGGATGGCTACCTACATCCCCCCCCTTTTTTTTTTTTAAAGCAAGCAAAAGTAGCTACAATTATTTTAAAGCTTTACTAAAAACTTGAATTTAAGTCATACTTCCATAAAAAAAATGATTAAATGTCTGATAGTTTGCGAAAATTGATGGTTCGGTTATTTCTTTTTTTTTTTTTGGAACAATTTCTGTTTTTTTTATATAAGTGTCTGGTATGAGAATTGCATTTAAATTGAGTGATGACCAGAGGAGTGAGTGAGGGCTTTGTAGCTATCTATTCAAACGCAAATAGATGTCGAGGAGATAGAATTAAGAGGAAAAGAGGGAGGCACTCAAAAGACAGTGGAGGATCAAGGTGAGAGAGGGGGCCACATTTCCCATGGCCCACAGGGTTGTAACTGTCTTTAACACAGCTTTCTGTGTGTGTGTGGCAATGACAGTCATACTGACCCCCCCCCCCCCCCCTCACCGAGGGCCCTGTAATAATGTGTTGATGTGTCTCTTTGTGCGTGTATTAGTTCTTTAGGAATTTAATTTGCATTTATTTGTCTTGTTCTTGGTGTGTGTGTGTGTGTGTGTGTGTGTGTGTGTGTGTGTGTGTGTGTGTGTGTGTGTGTGTGTGTGTGTGTGTGTGTGTGTGTGTGTGTGTGTTGTGTGTGAGAGAGAGTGAGTGAGTGAGTGTGTGAGTGTCTGTGTGTGTGTAGAAAACTGTACGTATTCATTAACATGTATACATATGTATGCCACTCTGGCTGTGTGGTTCAGTGTTTCTCTGTGTGTCTGCCTGTCTGTATAGAGTCAGCCCTCCATTCAAACAACAACCACACCCTCCCCGCACTGAGCACCAGTGCTTGCCCCTCACCCAGCTTCTCCCCAATTCCAACCCAGGACACATCACTCTTCAGTGTGTCAGAGGTCCCGTGTGCCCACTCCCCTGCCTGGCTGTCTTCCAGCACACATCCCATTAGCCGGTGTCATAGTGCAATCAGATTACTCCCAGAAAACAAATGCTTCTTCAGAACCGCAAAAAGAGGTTATTGAAGTAGAAAATGTTTGTTTTCAGATAGAGTCAAACATGTTTAGAACATTTCTGCAATACATTACAATGAAATACAACTGTTTTTCTCAGTTTAATTGTTTTTCCCTGAACTCTCCCTGAAGAAGTCTAACTGGGCACGGGGTCAGCTGGATGCCTTATATACATTACATTTGTTATATTTTTTTCTGTGTAAATATGCTAACTTGTATTATATGTCCATAGAAACAAATAAATCCAAGTGATAAATCTAAACAATTAAATGAATAAACTGAAAAATAATTAAGATAAATAAAACAGTAAGCCTATAATGTGATGTAAATCCCTGGAAAAATAGCTCCGATAATGTAAATCAGACAGAAAAAGCACTTCTGTCTGTTTTACATGATCGGAGATATTTTTCCAGAGCAAGACTTTACTCTATTTTGTATCAAGGCTAGACATTCAAATATTGTGAGAGCCACAGCGTCGGTGTTAGACAGCAGCCTCGGATTATAACCATGGAACTTATTTAGCTTGGAGATAGGGCTGTTTGGATAGTTACTGAAGGAAAAGAGCAGCTGCATGAAGTGAGAGATTACAGAGGGCTGGCTGGAGACTAATACAGTAAGAAAAACTCAGTGAAAGAAAAGAGCAAGGGACATAGAGAAAAAAAGAAGAAGAAGAAAAAAAAAAAAAAGATCAGAGGGGAAATGGAGAGTGGTGCAAATGAAATCAATCAACGGAATGTTATAAGCATCAATACTGAAGCCTAAAAAGGCTTTTAAGGTACAGTCTCTTATCTATCTGCCTTTGTCTTCCTCTCTTTTTATCCTCTTTTCCACTCTTAAGAAAAAGAGGGATGCAACCCTTTGATGTTGCTAACAGCTTCCACCATCAAGCTATTGACCGGGGATGCCCTGAGCCCTGCAGGCCCAAGTGCACCACTACATGCACACATACGCTCGGTATTATTAGGCACACACACACCCTTGCAATAAAGCGTCTACGCTTCTATTAATATGTTCAGTTTTTTTTTTTTAAACGTATCGGTATTGCTATTATTTTGTCCAACCCATTTATGTCAGTGAAGGGGAGACTACTATACCCATACACCTAAATACTGGAACATTTGTTATGTATGTTTGTCTTTGTGTTCATCCATTTATCTGAGAATTTGTTGTGCTTGTGTGGGAGCATATCATGCAGGGTGAATACTGCAATACCGCTCCCCCCACCCCCCACTACCAGCAGGTCATGCAAAGGGCCATTCACACTTGAGCCAACAACCCTGCTTTGTGGGTGCAAGGGTTTGTACAAATATTGTACAGAGCCGTGTAAAAGGCATCAGCTGAAAAGCAGCCGAGGTGAAAGAATCTTCTTTTTTTTTTTTCTTCTTTTTTTACTTAGAAAGAAAAGAGATACAGTTGAGTGAAGAACACTCCGCCACACACACAAAAGAGGCACACAGAGACACACAAGCACACAATCTGAATAGCTGAAGTGTAAATGCTCTTTTGCTGCTGCTGGTAAGAGCAGGGAGACTAGTGTCAAGTATGTGAAGAATGGATGGAAGGGCTAAAAAGTCAGAGGCAGTAGACTGCAAGGGGGAAAAAAAATGCTTTAGTCAGTTAGAGCCAAAAGAGGGGATAGGAGATAGAGAGTGACGATAAAAGAAGCATGCATGTTTGTTTTCTTCTCAGTCAAGTGACAGAGGCATGCATGTGCTCTCATTCTCACAGCAGGTGTCCTAACCTGGATTCTGGCTTTCTCTGACAATAAAAAGAGACATTCACGTCTATTATTCATACACTTAATGCAGTGTTTGCTTCAACTTTACGTATCCATTAAAACTGTTCCAACCACACATTTTACTATGCTCTTTACGTTTATTATCATTAGGCTGTGTCCATACAATTTACGCACATTCTCAAACGAGCGCGTCCAAGTACAGCCACTTGTGATTATAGCAAACATCAACAGATAAAATGTTTTCCAAATTTGACTCAGTTCACAAATTTTAAATAAACAAAATGCTAATTTTCAAGTGAATAGTTACTCCTAGTGTGTAAATGTGTGCGGTTGAGTGTGTACCTTTTGAGCCCTCAGCACCACTAGTTGGATTGTCCCCCTTACGTTTCCCTCCTGTGACATAGAGCGGCGAAGCGTCTCCATGGCCACGTGATTGGAGCGTCCCAGCAGTGACTCTCCGTTTACTGCTACCATCTGGTCATTGACACACAGACGCCCATCCTGTGAAAGACACACATTAAAATAGTATACTTGTGGGGTCCCGACAGCTTTGTGGGGCCAAAATGCTGGACCCCACAAGGTTAAAGGGCTGTTTGAGGGTTAAGACTTGGTTTTAGGATTAGGATTAGAATTAGGTTATGGTTAGGGTGAGGGTAAGGGTTAGGGTTAGGCATTTAGTTGTGATGGTTAAGGTTAGGGTAAGCAGCTAGGGAATGCATTATGTCAATGACGGGTCCCCACAAAGATAGTGCCACAAACCTGTGTGTGTGTGTGTGTGTGTGTGTGTGTATTTTTAGTGTACTGGGTTGCAGACCTATGCATGTTTTACAGGTCTATGCATAAATGTTTCTGAATAATCCCTGAGCTATTGATAGAGAGCTACTGTATATACATGCACACCTCCGGACACACACACACATCTGTATCTTTCACTGAGCATCTCTCTGAAGTCAAACCAGCACAACACACAAAATGGCACACACTAAATTGCACACACACATACAGAGACTACCATCAGCTCCATCTGTCTGACTTCCCTGGTGTGTCATTTACGCCTCTACAGCAGACCTGTTTCCATCTATCCGTGTCTGTCTGTGCACAGATACTCAACACTGCACAGGTGTGTATATGTGCAGTATGTCTGCCTGTCTGTGTCTCTGCTGTCTACTGTATGACATGTCAAATGTGTCCTGTTGAGTAAGGGGTCAAGGGTTAACAGAACAGGAGCACATGGCAGCAGAGACAGCTGAGGTGTCCCCAGAAGACTCGTTAATAATAGGTTCTGTTCTGATGCTAGTTGTTTTCCATACTGCGGCACTTTCTGTTCATTTAAGAGGTGAGCTGTCTTTGACTCCCTCTGGAGAAAATATTGCATCTTCACCGCATGGAAGTCAGAGCGCTTACTTCAGGTGAAGCATACTTTCTTTCTAAATTTACCAATTAGTATTTTCCAGGACCCCGTTTGTCTTTGAGGGCTCCCCTTGATTAAAGAAATTCTTAGTGCACTAACACCCAAATGATTTTGTCGACTAAACGATTAGTTGATTTAATCGACAGGTCTTCAAAACTTTTCTCCACAAAGAATCATGCAAAAGCACAACCTCAAATCTTGTGTTCACCAGAGATGCGTTCATAAGTTCCTCGCAAGTAAGTCCTTTAGCATGTAAAAAGCATCAAAAATGACTAATCGACTAAAGAAATCTTAAGAGGGCAGCCCTACTTTATTTATTGCTAATTTGGGTATGTATTAGAATATTATGTCACCTTGTATGCTGCCCCTCCATGTATAATGGATTTAATGAAGATGCCCAGGTCCTCTCCCGTCTCCCTGGACTTGTTTCCTTTGAGGCTGATGCCCAGGCCTGCCGAGCCGGTGTCATTAAGGGGCACCTCAAACATGAGCTGCTCCTTCCCGTTCTCCGGAACAAAGCCTGTCACACGGGATATCTCGTCCTTCTGGGAGTGAGGGAGAGAGTAATGGAGGTAGAAGGAGAGAGACATCGATGAGGAGGAGAGAACGGTGGCAACAAGGTGAGGAGACTGAGGTCAGTTCATTGGGCTTCTCCAAAAGCTGAACTAAAAGCTTTTCCATTTGAGAGAAACCATCACAAGGAGCTTTTCAGCTAAATTTCTCTATGAGTGAAAATGCAGCAGGAGTCTATTTTCGAAGGAGAAAAAAAAGGAAAAAGAAAAAAGCGAATTGGACTCTCTGCTTTTATATACTAATCTTTTTTTTCTTCTTTCAGCTCGGCAATATCAATAAAATGACCTGTGCATTTTCATGAGGTAATTGGAGAATACGGCAAACACGGAGAGCCAGAGGGACCCAAAAGTAGTGAGAGCAGAGGGAATATGGAGAGGAAAGAAAGGTTGTACAACAAAAAGAGAAACACAAACAAAAGACTGGCTGTGTAGATAAAAAAAATATTATTTCAAACCCAGAAAGATGGCGAAACACCATGTTATCAACAAGGAGGTATGGCAGTAATGACTGAGTCTGAGACAGAGTTAAAGGAGAAAATACCATAAACAAAGAAAGCAAGTGAATCCCGCCAGAGGAAAGTGTGTGTTTGAAGCCTGTGATTGCTCAGTGGGAGAGGTAGCACTGTTGCACTACATACTGTATATACCTTTTTTTGAAATGTAATGTCAAGTAAACGGCATTCATCAAAAAACACTATTCCAAATACTACGTGCTTTTCGTAGTTCAGTCTATTTTTCTAAAATATCTAGAAAGATCTAGAAACCAAACTTGAACAGAAAGAAGATGACTTTGTATGAGGAATGTTATGATCTATGAAGACACCACTGTTGTTAACAAGGATGTATCATACTACAACCATTTACAGAACATTAAAATGAAAATATTTGCCAAAATTCGAGACAATTTATGAAAATTCTTTCAAACTGTTAGATATATAGTACAGGAGAGTGTGGAAGGCATTGCATTACCATTTGTCCATTCTGATAATTATTAGACTGGGCTGCATAGCATCCAGAGGTGTTTCCTAATGACTATTCATGCCATACAGTATGTGAGGCTTATAAAGTGTTTTTAGACGGATGGAAGCAAAGAGTATGTACACTGACTCTACGCAGCTTAAGGATCAGATGTGTGTTTGCAGCTTGTGCGACTGTGTCTGTGAATATACTGGATGTGCTGTGTTTAAGTTTCCACGTCAACATTTCCATACTTACATTTTTTTTGTGTTTGTCCTCGCAATCAAATGTTCTGTCTATAAATGTCTATATGTACATTACTGTGTGTATGAGTGTGTGTGATTACCAGAAATAATTGCATGTACTTATGGCAGAAAGTCCCATGTCTGTGTGCAGGTGCCAAGCTTTAGTCTGCATGCGCCTGTCTATGTATATGCATTCAGTCTGGCTCTGTGTGTGCGAGTGTGTGTATGTGTGCGTTTGCGTGGGTCAGCAGTGTCAGGTTTAGACTGTGTTTGTCTGTGGGGATTGTAGGTTTAACGGCGTTAAGCCGACACAAAGTCCTCTACTCTGCAGAAAACTGTTTTCCCTGCTGGAAAAACTCCCCCCCATCAGACTGACTGTCCAGACCTGATAGGAAGCTCCACGACCTTAGAAAGAACTTCATAACACCCAGAAGAGAAATGTTAGCTACTTCAGCGCATAATTAGATTGAGATATTGTTAGTCTTTGAGATTCTGTTGTTCATGTTCATGATTTAGCAACTTCTCAGTTTTTTTTCTGCCATCGCTACATTCTCTGTTTATCTGATTGAACTTTCCTGCCTTGTTAATTTATGATTTCTTTTTCTTGCGCTCAGCACGGGACAGAACCAATGCCAGAATGAATTAAGAGAAGAGGACGGGTATTGTTACACTGCAGAAAAGTTTGAAGCAGCAGTTCTCAGCTTGGGGGTCAGGACCACCCACAGGGCTGAGAGATGTTTTATGGAACCTGACAAAAATATGCAAATGTATGTAAAGTTGTTTATCTGGGTGATGAATTCAATTTGCCTGTAAAACAATGAATAAGCAACGCATCTGGGCTGCCTCTGATAATTTACCAGACAAACAGCCCGTGAGAAAAAAAAAAATCATTCTGTGTCAAACCTGGCTGTTTTGTGGGTTTTTACAACCAAGTGAATAGAGAAAGAAAGTGCTTGTATTCAGTGGCTGGACTAAATTAAACAAGGCCTCTTTTTATCATTAACTGAAATTGCTCTAAAAAAAAACATGCAGGAGTGGACAAGGGCACAAACAAATTGTAAGTGCACACCGCAATTTCATGGAACATTTCTATTATCTCAGTCTCATTGCCATGATAGGTGGTTACATCTGTATGCGATACTAAAATAATAAACAATGGTGTGTTTTCTCTTTGCTGCTATAAAAAAGCTGTTTGTATCGTTGCTCCATGAACTCCATCCGGTTATAAGGGAAAAAAAGCTGTTTGCATAGATGAACCTCCTCATGCTGGTCATTTAACATTTAAATGGGTTGCCACAATGATGGATCAACAGGAGGACACACTATTAAAAAAGACAGCGCGGTGTCTGTCGGTGTGTGTGAATGAGTATGCGTGTTGTTTTATTAAACTGAGCCAGAGAAACGTGTTTCGGAGAAAGATGGAGAGACATATTATGTTAAAATGAGCAAGAGCAGTCAACTAAAGTGTCCGTAACTCACCCCTAAAGGCCAGAAGAACTGCAAGACAAAGAGAAATGTAGATGTATGTAGAAAGATAGTATAAAAATGAGGGAGGAGATGAAAAGAATGATGCTCATAACTTTACTGTGAGTATTGTTAGGGGCACTTTAATACTACTCTGCTAAAAACTTGATTTGTGTGTAAGGACACCTGCTTCCAGCTACATGGCCTTTTAATGAGAGCTACTCGCAGATGCCCTTCTACCTAGCGATGAAGAGAGAAAATGTGTGTCTGTGTGTTTGTGTGTGTGTGTGTGTGTGTGTGTGTGTGTGTGTGTGTAAAGCCCCATGCTGTGGAAACGACTGCCCAAGGATCCATTTTACAAGGCCAAACAACAGTAGCTGCTATGTTTAATGCGGCAGTAGGTGTGTTAACACACACACACACACACACACACACACACACATGGCTGAGGTAAGTACTCCCAGGGACAAAACCTGACATTATGGGCTATGCTTTTGACTTATGAAAATAACTGTCCCATCACTGACCACTAACGGTGGGCCCCAGTTGTCCAATCCCCTACACACAGGCTCTCCCACTGTCCCCTAATGGTCAGTGTAAAGGCTGTAGCTGCAGACTGACAGACCACAATTACAGCCCTGCAAAGAAAAAAAAGGATGAGACACATAAAAAGAGATGCCAAACACAGTGGTTGTTTTGGCTAACATATGGGTGACCAGTATCTGTATCTAGGAGATGGAAAGAGCTTTTTTATTTTTTTTAAAGGAATTGGGTTGATATTTTCTATATTAGGAGCCTGTGAGGGATGTGTTCAGGGGGATACACTGTATAATGTGACTTGTCTAGTCTTTTGTAGTTAGAGTACAGCACTAATGTGGGCAGTGTACAATCTCCCCTGGAGCTGCATTTTAGAGGTCTATGCATGCAGGAAAAGCCAGCCTGCAAGTCCTGTGAAACCCACAGCAGATGTTGCAGACGCAGGGTTCGTTTTCCAAGGCTACAAGTGGTAATGGGCGGTCACGTTGTAATAAGGGGTCATGCTGCACGCTGGTCAGCCTTCTGTCCATGTGCAGAAGTTCCCCATATGAACAGCGAATGGCGTCTCTGCAACAGTTTGTGAATCATAGCTGTTGTCTTCTAGATGTTGAAACATTAAAGGGAGTCTTTAAATTCAACAAAAAGAGATACATGTTAATTTATGAGTTTCAGAGGAGCTGTATACGGACTTTGTTACATTTAAACAGAGCCAGGCTAGCCTTTTCCCTGTTTCTATTCTTTTTGCTAAGCTACATTAGCCAGCTGATGGCAGTCGCTTTGTATTTAGCTTACAGACATGAGAGTGGTATCAATCGTCTCATCAAACTCAGGGTATGAAAGCAAAAAAGCATATTTCCCAAAAGGTCAAACTCTAATTTTAAACTGATTTTAGGAGATTCATGTTTATCTTTTTTAACTGTTGCTGTTACTCTAGTTTTGTTGGTGAGTAGGAGTAACGTCTACCAATGATGATCCCCGTTGGCTTGGACCCACAACTGACATGTGTGACACAACTGTGCTGAGGGCTTTAACACACAGCAGCGACTTTAGATGATAGGCTGACGAAGGAGCCGATAAACCTTTAATAAACAGCAGAAAGATGTAAGACAGACAGAGAGAGAGAGAGAGAGAGAGAGAGAGAGAGAGAGAGAGAGAGAGAGAGAAGAGAGACATGATACCCTTCTCGACTGCTCTCCACTGGGATGATGGCAGCTCCTGCAGAGACACCAAGCTGCCATGGATTGTGTGTGTGTGTGTGTGTGTGTGTGTGTGTGTGTGTATACACAGGTCTCTGAGGGTGTAACAGATGGGGGATCTACTGTAGTGATTCTACGAGGTCACATTGGTGACGATGTCAGTGAGATGTAACACACACACACAACAGACTGAAAAGAAGTGCACGGACGCACACACTCTCTTACACACGCGCGCACACACACACAAACACACACACACACACAGTGGCTGCAGCGGTGATGGATGAGGGATAATCAAAATGAAGAAACTGTTCAATAAAGTTGTTTTGTTTTGAATGTGTTCTGTCACCAGCTGCCAACTGTTTACTGATTTAATATGACAGTATATGTGTGTGTGCGTGTGTGTGCGTGTGTGTGTGTGTTTGAGGAGCATCTGGCACTAAGGCGAATGTTTCCTGTTGTGGAAAAAAAAAATAAAAAGAAAACGGAAAGACAGACAGACAGACAGAAGAAGGTCTTGCAGCTCATCACATCCTGGATGCCAAAAGCAGAGCTACACAAATAGCTTGAAGGAATCACACTTAAACCTTTCATTCAATCCTCTGTATTAGTAGCCAGTGAGTGTTTGTAAATGGTTTGTATTCATATCCTCATCAATTATGTTTTATTATTTATGCTTTAGTGTTTAAGGCGAGGTAGATGGTGATGAATGTAATGACATCAATCCTACTATGCCTCATTTCTGTTTCCATCTAGTTTATTCCTGTATTTTGCTAATCCATAAATCAATCTTAACTTAAAGCCTCCCACCACTAAAGAAAACAGTGTTTTATTATGTTACTTTACTTGGATGTTTGAGCTTTACTGTGCAGAAGGAGGAATGTGCAGTGTGACACTTAAAGGCTGTTTTTACTGCTGAAGGGGGAAAGTTTCTCTGCGCCCACCTCAAATCTCTGTTTAAGAGATATTTGTACACACATGCAGGATTTTGTGACATCAGCCAATCGTGATCTACTATGCAACTGAGTCTGATGTGGAAATGCCAAGCCTCCTGTGCACATGCACTGAGAATGAACTTGTCAGTAAAGTAGGAGACATCATGTGTCCAGCACTTTTGAAACCAAAAATATTTGCATATTTATAGATTCTGGATTTGTCAGGAGATTTGAAGGAGAAGGAGTGAGTGTGCCTCTAAAAAAATGTAAGCAAGTTTATTGAACCTTTGGTGGAAACACCATATCAGACAAATTATGATTTCATTTGACTTGTGATATTTTTGGTAGGGATCTTTAAATGAAACATGTTTTTACTTCTCTAAGAAAAAAAAGGTAAACACTGTATATTTGATGCATATTTACATATTCCTTGTATGATTCTTCACTGTTTTTGACAATATACACAATATATGATCTGTCTTCATTAACTTACTTATTTCATTGCATTTTTGTGATATTCACCAGAACACAGTTCCAAAGGAAAGCAAAGTATAAAATAAGGCCACATGGAAGAACAAGAGAATGGGAGGGAGAGGGGAGAAATAGAGCTGTAAATTGTCTGGAAGCAGAAAAGAGCATCTTTGTTTTAGACATTAGTTTCAAGGCACTCGCCAACTCAGCAGGCGTATGCTTGTTGGTGTGTGAAGAGAATGACTGAAAAACTGTCTTTTTATGTTGCATGTGTGAGTGATTGTGTGTATGTGTGCACAAAATGCCTTTACAGAGAGCCAACATAGCAGGTGGATGTACACGTTATATTGTGGAATTTGTATGTATATGATTTTATGTCACAGAAAGGCTTCATGACTTTGAGTGTGTGTGTGTGTGTGTGTGTGTGTGTGTGTGTGTGCGTGCGTGCGTGCGTGCGTGCGTGCGTGTGTGTGTGTATAGAGGTGGTGTAATGTCTTTGTTCTACAGTGAGCACAGACATTAGCAGACAACACCAGATGGTGGGCTAAAATGAGACAACGGAAGAGAGGGGGTTGAGGAGGAAGATAGACAAGATCCTTCCATCATTTCATCATCATCCTTCTTCTATTTCCTCTACGTTAACACCAACAAGCTGGCATAAAATTATACACATCAAATCAGTAAAAGTAAAAAAAACAAAAAACTCTCCGAAACTGTTCCCATATCACGGTTTAAAGTCTGTTGGAACATGGTACAATGTTGGAGCTGTGCATAATGTTTTGTATAAAAGAACAATGTAAAACTAATGATGACCGCTCACAGCCATTCACATACGCATTATTATAATATTACAGAACAAATTCTGCTCTTGGCGGTGGTACAAAGTTGTTCCTCTGTACTTTATTCACCTCCTTCAGCTTTTTACCAAATGACAGGAAATGGAGATATGCAATGTTGTCCTTAGCAAAGATTGACTAAAAGACAGACTGCATCTGGTAGTAAAATAACTATATAAAATAAATGTCATGACTATGAGGCAAGAGCCATCAAAGCTTTGACACTTTAATGTGAATTCTCTAGAAAAATGAAATGGCAAATATCCATGTGTTAAAGTGAGCACATAAGGATTTTTGATTTTAAAATCCAGACCTGTCTGCACGTGCCCGTCCTCTGCAGTGTCTGGGGAGGTCTACAACTTAATTGGCACAGTTGTGAGGAAGTTTGTGAGAATGCTATTTATGTGCAACATAAACCTGGACACCATGCCAGTTAGTGAGGTATGATCATACTACCTGGCTTATGCTTGCTTATGAGGTGTGAAAATACAAACATGGTGTAAAAGTCATTGCTTCTATGCACTCCCTTGTTTTTAATACTCTTTATTTGCACTGTCAACCACAAAAGGTATTGCCAAAAAAAACTACTATCAGCAAATCAACACTTGGCAATAACCAAGAATAGAGATTCCCAACCATAAATGTGACAGCTTATGTGCTTTAAGATATGCCATCACGGTGAAAGACATTCAAAATGTACTTAAACATTGACAAGCTAAATCTTCCACATACTGTAGAGGCTAAATTGGAGGCACACGTCAACATTGTTAGGGCCTTTCAAAAACACATTTCTGACCTCCTACTGTGTTCAGTCACTCATCAGTCACACAGTTGGACACTCATTTGTATCCTCTCTAATTATTTGATTCTTTACTTTGCTACCAGAGTTTCCAACGTGGCAACTTTCTAGCTAGATTTAGGAACTTTTTAGACCCTCTTAGCGACTTCCATTTCTAAAAAGCGACTATAGACAAATACAGCGACTTCAAACCATTAGGGGGAAAGCAAGAGATATTATATTGTAATTAATTTCCATGTATGCTGCTCAGAGTAATCACAGTCCACGGCTCTTCTGCCAACAGCACGGTCTCCCTCCCTTTCTCCTTGGGCTGTGAGCAGCAGGCAATTAGCCGACAAAGCCACTAAGCTTTATCCAAATGATACGTGATGACGTCACAAACGTTGAAGAAAGGTAACCCAGGAGCAAAACGCTCACCACTAAAACAGCAGGTAAAGGAGGACCACCACTGTCCTGAAATTCCCCCCCCCCCCCCTTCCATATATACAAGTACTTATTGTACCACACTATAATGTGTAACATTTCTATCAAGGAGTGTGTTTACAGCTTCACTGTGCAGAGCTGCAATTGCACTTGTTCTTCAAAACTATTGTGACTGCTGCAAAAACACCAATCCGCCGTTAATTACACAGTGGGGAAATCTATTGGGGCGTACTGTCTGTCAGGAAGAGAGGGTGAGGGCAAGAACAATACAATAAGGGAGAGAAAGGGAGAGGCAGACACACGGAAAAAGTCTGTTGATTGAAATCATAGAAAAAGAGCAAAATGTTAGACAACGTGGACAACTTCTTTCTCTCATTCCCACACACACCCCAAAGTCAATCAAGTCCATCCATTTCCAACTAAAAATTTAAAAATATATACCAGTGGTGTGAATAAGTACCATATTTAATCTTCTTTAAGATCTTCAATCTCTTTCCTTTTATCATAAACCACCAAAGCCAGAGATGATTGTTCAGTTTCCTGTTTGCAGGCCCACATCTTCCTCAGTCTTTATATTATCATTCTCAACATCCATCCACACAGAGTACACACACATCATCTACCTAGAATGATGTATTCAAGCTGAGCTAAGCGTGCTCGTGAGAAATGCACAGCTTACCCATGTCATTTATCAGTTCTCACACTAAACTGCAATGAAGAGTAAATCCATCCATTTTCCATAGTCATTCATTTAGGGTGATGGGGCTGAAGCCTCATCAGTCTGCCTTTCGACCGATACATCTCCTTTATACATCTTTCAATCGGTCCTATTTTGCACCAATATAATTTGCATTCTCATTCATTTAAATTCAGCAACAGCAGCAGAAACTCTAATTCTCACATTTAAAGAGTGTATTGGGCTATCTCCAACACCTCCTTACCAGCAGCACTGCTGCTGTGCCCAATGCAGTGAAGAAAGATCTTTCTGACACACTATCTACGACCTATGGATATCTGCACTAGGAGAATTAAACTTCTGTCTAAACATAAATACATTTACGATCACATGCAATACGTCAATCTATTACAGATCAGCTCCAATTTAGTCTGACATCATGACATTAGTAATTAGGTTTTATTTCAGCAAAGAAATGTCATGAGAAAGATGAGGCTTCATGTTCTCACGAATAAACTGCAATAGTTTTAATAATCGTAGTTTTGCATTTGCTGTGCAGTTGCACTCAAATAGATATTTTCTTGACTTTGAATTACTCTATATTGATATGTGTTAACAGTACCTGAATATCTTGACTAACTCAATATGCCAACTATATTCTAGTCTAGGACAAAAGAAAATGTCATTAACAATAAGATATTCATTTCAGTACACACACGCACACTAAACGCAACTGCAGGCACACATCCACACACACCAGCTGTGTCCTTGAATCATTGGTTGGTTTTAGCAGCCCTCCGAATAGACAGACACAATACTTTACCTATGGGAGACATTTTGGTGTGTACATTTCAATGCCGAAGGACAATACATTTATTTTCCTGTGGTGAATAAGTAAGTGTAACTGTGTGAGTGTGTGTATGAATAATACTGGACCAAAGGGGGGTCCGTTTCCTGACTGGGTCTCGTACCAATGTGGTCAAGTTATACGGCAACCGGCTCAAAATTAATCTGTTGTAGTAAAGTTGGCAAAAGATATAACTCACAAAAATACTGTTCAACTCCAACAATCAACATGGTAAAATGAATACTGCGGTTTAGTTAAGTGTGGTTCCTTTGGGCTAGTAAACCTGTCAATCGAACTTTGGTGCTGTTTGTTTGTCTGAAAGCTACTGCTTCAACCAGAGTATTTTATGACTGTACATGTGAATTTAAACAGTTAAATCCAATTGCTGATTGTAAACTGTTCAGGAAATAATCTTATGATGTGTGTGATCTGTATAAGCCATACAGGCTATATACAAATCATTTAGCAACAATAGTAACATGTATGCGCATCAGCACCTTAGTGTAGGATTTTCCCCTGATTAGTCAGTCAAAAGCCTGTTGTACACATAGTAATAAAATGGGTTTTAATATATCATAATATTATATCGTAATATGTATCAGTTATAATCCATTTATTTCTATGGTTGTACATTTAGAGAAAAGTCCTTTTTTTGTTTTTTCCCCAGGGGACAGCAACAATCCATCTGCAAGCAAAAACAAAATCATGATGAACTCCCCCTCGGAATTAGCTACCATGGCAGCTTGGGAGCATAGTTTGCTGTCTAACAGTATGGAGGTAGAAAAGTATTAGGAGCACTGCTGTAGCAGTGACGTTTTGAGTGACAGTGAACAGTGTGATGAGTGGAACTGCCATGGAGTTCAGACATGCGTACATGGAGAAACTCTGGACTAGATACAACAGTCACAAATAAACCATAAATGTTAACACATGTACTCACTCCAAAACATTGTTCCTTTTCCTGTCTGCAGAAACAGAATTTCCTATGGGGCTCAGGGTCGCATGCACGTGTGTGCGTGCGTGTGTGTGTGTGTGTGTGTGTGTGTGTGTGTGTGTGTGTGTGTGTGTGTGTGTGTGTGTGTGTGTGTGTGTGTGTGTGTGTGTAACTTCCTGGCAGCCATTGAGGAAACATCAGTCGAGAAGAGCGGAAAGAGGCACAAAAAGCAAAGTAAAAGGTGGAAAAAAAATGAAACAAAGACATGAGTGATGGGTGGAGAGGAGACAAAAGCAAATTGGGCCAAATGAACAATGGTGGTGAATGGTGGTATAAGTAAGACTGGGCGCGTAGGTTCATGTGTGCAGTAAAATGATGCTTCAAAGTTATAGGGCAAAGTGATAATTACCACCAAAACAGCTGTGATGATAGTAATGATATGAAATGACCCTAGAGCAGTGGTTCCCAAACTCTTTAGACCATGGCATCCCTTCAAAGGATTTGTTTTGTTTTTTTGTCATGTCACCCCGAGCCACTCAACCCCCAATATAACATGTATATATGTACGTAGATGCTGACTGCTGAGCTCCCGAGCCGGAAAGCGTGTTCTGTTACTATAGCAAACGGCAACCATGAGCTGTCATGACAGTAGCTTTGAAATATTTGAAAACGTATCATTAAATGTAGTTAATGTAAATGACGCCAATTTTTTATTGGTGAAACGTTATTAAAAACCCATGTTAGATTAACAATAATTTGATAAATGTTCCTACTTTGGGAACCACTGCCTTTGAGAGAAAAGGATAAAGAGCTACAGACTTGTGTGAAAGCAGAAGGGAAAGAAAATATTTCAATCAGCACAATTTGTTTTGTGTTGAAGAGCAAACCGCAGAAGGCTAAGAGACATTGGAAATATAGAAAAACATTTTTGCACCTGTAGTTGGAAATAGTATGAAGAGAGATGCATGGTAGTTGAAGGCAGATTGAAGGAAAAAGCTTGGAAAAATAGAACAAAGATGAATAAAATAAGTGTTTATTAATCAACACAATGTCAAAATTCAGCTGAAACAATGTGCCAAGGAAAGACTGGCACAAAATATTACCAATATCAGCATAAAGCTTTACAATGAGCTCATTTGATTCAATCAGAATGGAGTTGTAAAAAACACTGTATAACATGATTGCTTGGTAAGAGAGAACATGATTGGACAGGGAAGTGTATCATCGTTCAGATTATTCAGAAAAGCTTTCAATTACATGTGAGGTTTATGTTTATAAGAAGCCTTCCTATAGGCTGCTGAGCTGTGCATCATCCAGGCAAGCCTGTTGATTGGACCAAACAAATTGCAAAATTAGAGGGAGTTGAAATTTGAAAACAAGAACTGGTAATGTAGTTGTCTGTCCGCCTGTTTTTCTCGCTGCCTTGTTAGAAAAATGAGTAAGAAACCATTATTTATATTATAACTCGCCACTGACCTGCCAATCAACCAGGGAATCTTGTTTCATTGGCTGACAATACTGCATTGTGATTGGTTCTTACCATCTCTCGGGGCAGACACATGTCTTCCTGCCGTAGGACCACAAGACACACACTCTCTCCTTGCCGCGTGCTGCGTAGCATACACACCAACTCTTCTTGGCCCACACCTGTGATATCCACACCGTTGACCTACACACAAACACGCACACGCACACACACAAAGTCAAAACACCACCATTATCAGCATAACTGTCATTTTTTCCTTGTCTTCATTACATATTTGAAATGCACAATGCCAGATTAGAGTAACAACACAAGCATGTGTCCTTTTGTGAAATGCCTGCATGACTCTTATAACAGTCAGCTGCCCTGTACCTCAAGTATGCGGTCTCCAGACTGAAGGCGTCCATCTTTGACAGCGGCTCCACGTGCCAGAATGTTTTTGACTAGAATAGGACCAGGACCGTGGACTGAAGCATCTCTGGTTACTACAGTAAAACCAAGACCTTCTGGACCTAGACACACATACACAGATATACAAACACACACGCAAAGAAATGTGAGAGAATAGTGAGGTGAGGTACAATAGTAACATCCCTGAGCTTCTCGACACACTCCCGTATAGCGGTTTACTTCCTGTCTATATTCGTCCTCCACAGGCTTTGAGAGTAAAAAATCTGTCCTCAAACATACACACACACACACACACACACACACACACACACACACACACACACACACACACATCCTAAACAACTCCTGAGAACCTCAACACAGTGGTGTTGACTCAGCTCTTGACTACATATTGTAGTGCGATAACTTAAAGCCTTCGGAGATTGTGTGTGTGTGTGTGTGTGTGTGTGTGTGTGTGTGTGTGTGTGTGTGTGTGTGTGTGTGTGTGTGTGTGTGTGCGCGCGCGCGCGCGCGTGCGTGCGTGCGTGCGTGCGTGCGCGGCTTTAAACCCTTTAGCTATAGCTGGTGCTACAAGATCTGCAGGTGTCAAGGTTTTTCAAATAGGTTCAGGTGTGGGGCAGAGAGGAGAAAAAGAAAATGAGGAAGAGACAGGGAAAAGGTAAGAGAGGAATGAATGTAACACAGCGGAAATAGGGAGTGAATGTTCTGGAAAGAGACGTTATGAAGATTAAAATAGTAATCAGTGAAAAACACGTGTTCTCACACACACACACACACACACACACACACACACACACACACACACACACACACACACACACACAGAGAGACACACAGATACACACAGAGAGACACACACACACACACACACACCCACAGAGACACACACAGAGACACACACACACACACACACACACACACACACACACACACAGACACACACACACACACACACACACACACACACACACACAGACATAGACACACACACACACACACACACACACAGACACACACAGACACACACACAGACACACACACAGACATAGACACAGACACACACACACACACACACACACACACACACACACACACACACACGTACAAAAAACGACCTCGCACAGATAGATAGACTTGTTGTGTGTTTTATAGACCTCATTTAGTCTGGTCTCTTTAGCAGAGCCAAGTCAGCAGTTTGGTCCAGTATGAATTCATATCAGCAGAAATGAACAGATCAATAAAGACTTAATAGACCCTGAAGAGAGGAAATCAGGAAGATGGAGAGAGGAAGGGTAAGAGGAAGGAGAGTCAGCCAGAGAGCAGAGAAAGGAAGCTTTATAGAGATAAGCACAATGCTGGGCGAACAGCAGGAGAAATAAAGAAGGTCAATCATATACATTCAGAAAATGGCAAGAAATAAAGAGGGTTAATACTGTCCACTCAGAAAATTATCGAGTGAATGTGTAAGAAAAGTGAGAAAAGTGAAATAAATATATAGAGATAATAACAATAACAACAATAACACTTTCTTTAGTTTTCCCTGAATCTCTAAAACAAGGGTACTGATCTGATATATACAGTATTAACATTAAGGCAGGGCATTTTTGACACCCTAGGCAATCCAAATGACCATACAATAGTTACTATTTGCACACAGAGGGAAAAGAATATGCATATTTATTTTGAAATTTTTTATATGAAAAGTGAATTCAAAGGACAAGGAACTGTATCAAAAGATCAAATATAAGAGAGTTGTGGGTCTTCTGAAATATTTCCACTCATCATTAAGTAGTACTGTAAGTAACATTACAGAAGAATGGTGACCAGAGACCTCTATAAAAAGACGCCTGACTCTGCATAAGAAGCTAGGTGTGCCTCACCTTTCTTTAGATCGATCCTCAGTCTTCGTCCTCCACTCTTATTGGTCACCAAGCTGGAGAGGGCAGGACTTTTCTTATGGAGGGGGCTCTCACTCCTCCCCTTGGGTGTCTAGGTGGAGAATATAGAGCCTTTAAGTACATTTTTAAAGCACTAAAACGCATTAAAAAGTAAGGCTCCAAGAGAAAATGTCCACAGCATCTTAACACTTTAAATGGACCATTTACATTTTTGTCACATTCTACTTGCATAATTTCTATGGATTTGAGGTCTTTTATTAGATAAGAGTGAGTTGATATTTGCCAAAGACATTGCTTGAAGTTTTTATTATCTTTTTTTGGTTTGCAGAACTTTCTGAAACATGCTTTTACTTTGTTATTGTGGGTATTTTGCAGACATCAATGACAACAATGTCAAACCTAGTATATGGCTGGACCAAGTTTGGTCAATATGCTTAATTTTGGCCAAATCGTTACAGGATTGTCACTTGTTGTGTCCATTTATATATCTATATATATATATATATATATATATATATATATATATATATATATATATATATATATATATATATTTATATTTATATATATATATATATATATATTTATTAAATGTTCCTCTAGTAGTGCTGATCAATCACTTGATTTAGGGATGGGTACCGAAACTCAGTATTAAACAGGCCCTAGGGCTAAAACTGTAGTATTTATCATCACGCTGCAGCCTCTCCCCTGCTCTGTCGGGGCTAAGTTCCTCCATACCCACACCCAGAGACACACACACACACACACACACACACACACACACACACACACACACCCACACCCAGACACACACACACACACACACACACACACACACACACACACACACATGGAGGAAGACAGCGGAAAGCAGATCAGAGAGGCCACAGGGAGACAACTACTCTTTCGCCAGTAAAAAGCCATCACTCTATCAATACACCTGTTCAACAAGTATAAACATTTTCATGTAGAAAGTGATAGTTTAATCCGCTCTGTCACACTCATCCTTTGCTGTTATGTTTTACATGAGCACAGCATGCAATTGTGACAAGCTGAAACGAAAGCTGTCTGTAAGAAGTCTAACTGTATCTTTAAATCTGCCACAAAATTCATCATTATTAAACTGAAAAATTGAATGTGTCTGAAAATGATACAAACACACTTTATTACAAGTGAAAATGAAATATTATATAATGTCATCAATGTTATGTACTGTGCCAATGTAGGGAACCACAAGAAACATTACGTAGAGCACTGCCAGAAGTTTATGGAACTGTGTTCCAAATGTCGTTATTACAGAATCACAGATAAACAGATTGTTTTTTTAATAAAATAAGGTGATAATCAGCTGTTGCTAAGTAACTGTTGTCTCTGTGCCAGCTGTTTTTCAAATGTCAGCAATGTCACCATGGTGATGTTAAAGGCACAATTACATATGCTTGAATCATAATAGTTCTAAGAAAGAGGTAGGAACCAACTAAAATAATGTGGGATTGATACTGTTTCTACAAAATGAACATATCCTGACAGAATACAAAGAGTAACAGTAGTAGAAAGGGTGAAAAGGTTGAAAGTAATTCCCGCGTCAAATATTTTGGACCGAGGACATAAAATCATGCCATTTGATACCTTCAAATAATTTTAAATTTCAGTTCATGAAAACCTCCAAGTTGTTGGAAGGAGGAAGGCTTGCGGAGGCATTCATGTGTGTATGTTCTCAAAAAAAAGTGTTATTTAGCTGTGTCAAGAGTAGTGAAACAGAGAAGTACTTAGAACTCAGTCAGTTTCTTGCAGTTGCAAAATAATGTGATAAAAGCAGGATGAAACAAAGTCAAAATGTCCCAGGTCGACTTAGAGCAGAGCTACTTACACTTACAGCGGCTTCCACAGTGGCAGCTTCTTCTGCCAATCGCATGGTTGGATTCTCAGAGGGCTTAAACACAGGTTTGGCTTTGACAGGTGGAGGTGGCTCTTTGGTCTTGGCGATTCGGGGGCTGCTGTCAGGACCGGCACTGTTGCCAAAAAGCTGACCAATCAGACTCTTCTCATAGCGTTCTCTGTGACAGGAGGGAACTACGTCCAAGCGGACAACAGGGGAACGCATTGCCTGACGGAACACTTCCTGGGCTCTAGGAGGGTGAAAGAGAAAAGGAGGAGAGTAAGGCAGACAGATAGAGAGAGAGAGAGAGGTGAGCAATCGGTAAAAAATGAAGAGAGGGAACAGTAGAAAAAGTTTTTGTCAAGAAGTGGGTGAAGTTTTAAGCAAAGTTTGTGTATGTGTGTACTACATATGGCACACATTTACCATTACAACTAATCCGTTAATCACAATAACATACCGTGTGTAGTGATCAATCTCTGACAAGCAAAGTAATCATCACAGGATATATAACTCAATTAAGAGAAAAACAATAAAGGATGCATGGTATGAATCGGATTGCAAATGACAAATTAAAAAAGTTCCAAATAATTGCTAATTATTATAAATGGGGGGTTTGATTTTCAAAATCGTACTGTGGCATATCATACCTTTCATTGGCAATTCTTTTTCAATTTAATCCAACTGATTATCTAGTCTCTTAAATTAAAGAAATAATGAGAACAGGTAATAATCCCATTTTAAATTTACAATAATATAAAAACACAAAAAAGTAGAAAATCTTTGCGTTTAAGAGGCTGGAATCCAAGACAACCTTAAATGTTGAATTTGGGTTATCAGTAGACCAGCATGTGTTTTTTTTCTTTTAAGACAGCAGTGAATATTAGAGCAAGTGATGAAATTGATTCAAAATGTCTTATGTAATATATATTTTGTTGTCTAGCTAAATGTTTTGCTGTTAAGTAGTTTACGTCACATGATGCAAGACAAATTTAAGAGAATTTTGATGATAAAGTGAAACCAAATCAAATGTATATATTTTTATTATTAAATAATTTACAGTTATTTATAATTTATAATGCGTGGTCATTTTTTAACTGTAGTTCATTATTCTGCATTATACATGTCTTTCATCTGTCGATTTCTATGTATGAGCAACAAGACAAACTGAAGGCAGGACAGAAAAGGAGATGCAACGCAGAACAATGACACCTGTACAGCAGGCCTTTATAATCTCATGATCTATAAGAGAGATCATTTTGCAGATAATTAGTTTATATCAGATTATGCTAAGTAAATTAGGGGGACCATTGTGTCAGAGGCTATTGGTACACACCATCATTCACCTCAGATAACCGACAGAGAAAATCCAGTTTATTTACACTCTATTAGATTACTCTCCTATTATTTCCCACCAAGATTATTATTAGATGTATAATGATCATAAAGTTTCCGTAACTAGAGACTATGTATAGAAAGTCATGTATGAAGGATATACACATTTTATTACATTAGATAAGCAATAATAATACATTAACATTTTATATCAATATAACAGGAACTTATGGCGCATCCAGACCGAGGCAGAGCGAATATTCGCATCGCTTTGATCGCGTCAGTTTGATCGCGTCAGTTTGATCGCGTCAGTATGATTGCGTCAGTTTGATCGCGTCAGTATGATTGGGTCAGTTTGATTGGGTCAGTTTGATCGCAAGATCATATCGGGATCATTTGTGTTTAATTGCACCTCACGTGCTACTCGCTACACGACGACAAGCAAACAACTTTTAAAATGCTTGTTTTCTGAATTAAGTTCAGGTCGGTCAGGGCTATGCTAACAGTGTAGCTGCTCTTTCAATACAACAATAGACACATTTACGCCACACTCTGAATTTGTGTATTTGCGTCTTTGTATTGACTTTGTATGTAATCCCACTGTCAAAAACGCAAGCAGTGTGAACGCACCATAACAGACATAAATCTGGTGATAAAATTGCATTGTGGGGAAGTTTCCAACTAAATCAAAGAATCACTCCAGAAAATCAACTTATACAGGTATATGTCAAATATATCTACTGCACATTTTTGTGTGTGTTTTCGAATGGGTGGTCATTTCTTCTAAATTCTATTCAGACAGGATTTGCATACTTTAACCATTAAACACACTAGGCTGTCTAAGCAAGTGCTGATGTCACACCTTGCTGAATGACACTTGTAGTGATTTTCATTGAAAAAAGACTACAATACAGTACAATGAAACTAGATACGAAAGCTGTTTGTATTGATGTGTGTATAGGGACCATTGTGCACAGATGATATCATTATTGTTCCTGACTGGACAATGTGTGCAGGCACATTTGTGTTAAAGAGATATTCTAATCAAGCAGGCTACCTCAATACAGCTGCCAAGTTGGGACAATAGGAGTGTGAGCGTGTGAGCGTGTGTGTGTGTGTGTGTGTGTGTGTGTGTGTGTGTGTGTGTGTGTGTGTGTGTGTGGTACTAATAGGGATCAGTGGACTTTCAGTGGCCTACTTACACATACTTCACTGGACCAAGCTACACATCTCAATACACCTGCCATGACAGAACAATACTGGCAATGTGTGTGTGTGTGTGTGTGTGTGTGTGTGTGTGTGTGTGTGTGTGTGTGTGTGTGTGTGTGTGTGTGTGTGTGTGTGTGTGTGTGTGTGTGTGTGTGTGCGCGTGCGTCTTGGGTTTGGTGTTTGTGAGTGAGCGCACTTGGGACTATACACCTGTCTTTGAACAATAGGTGCAAACCCCTCCGGTGATAATCCATTTACCTACAGTACAGCATAAAATACCTCATATAAGCTTATTACCACACTGAACGCTGGACAAGGACTATTGTGTAGACTGTATTGACATTGTAATGTGCTGTAATCATTATAACATCCACATCAGTCCTTGTAATCTGTGGCAATCGTTTTTACAGGTGTGTCTTTTTTTTCTCCATTTAATGCTCTGTAATCATTGTTACATCCTAACATACTCTCATGTTAATGTACTTCTTTTCAGGTGCTTCAGTGTTACAGTAAGCAAACTCTACTGTGAAACATCTGGTCTCGAATGAATCTTAAACAAATCTTTCCTTAGAGGAAGGAGGTGGAACGAGCAGACACACAAAGGCCGGCTCTAACAGACGCACACATAGATGGATTTGTAAGCAACGCTCTCCAAACATCTGCCAAGTGTCTTTTTGCTGTTCTCTGTGATGGCAGTGCAACAGTGATATACTGTAAGCCCTCTGACAATGGAAAGGGAAACAAGACACACAGACAGAGGCAAAGACAGCAGGGAAACAGGAAAAAAAAAAAGACAGGCCAGGCCAGAATTCAAAAGGTTTGGCATGAAGTGCATCTAACCATATACAGTATACACTTAGCGCTACTTTTTCCATCTGATAATGTTATGTAGGGGACTCTTTTACTTTCATGTAATTTAAAGGCTAAATTTATATTTTAAAGTGCACCTGGATAGCTCAGTTGGTAGAGTGGGTGCCCATATATAGAGGTTTATTTCTCGACGCAGCAGGTCCAGGTTTGACTCCGACCTGCGGCCCTTTGCTGCATGTCATCCCTCCTCTCTCTCCCCTTTTATGTCTTCAACTGTCCTGTCTAAATAAAAAATCCCCCTCCTAGACCCAACACAACAACACAAACAGTGTTGCACTTACTGGCTGAATGTCTTGTCCATGAGGTCGGTGTTGTTGATCATGACAATGCACTCATCCTCTTGAAACAAGCCCTCTTTTCTTGAGCGACTCTCTTCCTCCACTCCGCGGATGTACAGACCAAGAGACCTGACAGGAGAGAGCATGGAGAGGACGGGAGGTTAATGTATTTTCCCTTCACTTCTACAGTTTTAAAACCTTGCACACATGCACATACATACAAGCCCACACACTTTCTTATAGTGACTTTCAGTGTGTGTCCCAGAGGACTGATGTGTCTGATTGCGTAGCCCACTGAGACCGTCCATATGGTGTATTTAGGCACGGCTATTTTATCTACACCCCCTAACTATCTGTTTGTGTCTCGTTGTGGATTTCTTTCAGTGTAACAAAGACAACATGACAGACAAGCACACACATGATCAAGATATAAAGGCAAGCAGACATGTAGATGAAAACATGATAAAGGGACAAATTCAAATTTACAGGCAGCCAGTAAGATGGTAGTATAGACTGGCAGACTATTTTAGTGCCTTCTGTCCTTAACGTCAACCGTTGCCTCATCAAAACACAGCTTAACAAAGCAGAGGCTATGACACTGACACTCAAAAGACTTCAGCTGCAAGAGGATCAAACTAGGTTAAGAGGTGAAAGGGATGATGGTAAACGGTGGAAAGAGAAGGAAAGAGATGGAGGAGGTGTTTAGGAAAAAGGGAGTAGAGAAAAGGGGAAAAAAAGTAAGAAAGAGAGTGAGGAATTTAAGGAGGAGATTGGCAGGGTCAGGTGAGTCATGTGAACAGCCATAAAAGCTCATCCTGCTTTCCTTTAGGAAATCCCCATCCACTGTCTGACTGTCACAGTCAGACAGTGTTTTTTCTTTTTTTCAGTGTGTGTGTGTGTGTGTGTGTGTGTGTGTGTGTGTGTGTGTGTGTGTGTGTGTGTGTGATATTTCTGCACTGTAGCACCAGGGTCCAAAATTCCTAACAAATGCAGAACAGGATTATGAGAATATAACTACATACTGTAGCTGGTAAGACAAGACGTTGAGGTTAAAGGGAAGAAAAAAGGCCTTATATCTCTATTGTGTGTATGCATTATTGTATGTGTGTGTGTTTGTCTGAATGCACACAACTCACCGTCCACTGAGTGATGAGCTGTAAGGAACCACATGGATTCCCAGGGGACTGTCCTCTCCAAGGAGCTCCACTGTTCTAGTCAGGCTACACAGACATACACAACACCAAAATCCAATCAGTGGGAGAAAAACAAGATATTAGTACACTAAAATGCAATACAGCTACAAGTTCTGTCACAGTAAATGAGGGCAGCTTTGACTTCTGTTCTGTTTGCTTCCAGAGACACTCCGCATAATGATTACCGAGCCAGGGACGAATCTGTGACACAAGCTAACATTTACTGGAAAACACACAATTCAAATGTGAAAACGTCTGATGAATCCTTTCTCATATACCCAGGACATAAAACCTGACGTGGAGACATATTGAGGAAGTGAGAATGGGACCATAACACAGAGGAAGGAAAAAAAAAAAAAGCATGATAACAGAATTGTATGCAAGGTCTCACACGCAAACACATGTGGTGTGCAAACACGTACAGAGACCAGAATAAAAACTTGAGAATGAAAATGTGTCTCCTGGGGAAACATTTTGAAAAAGTGCTATCCTAGATTGACACATCACTTTCCATGGATGCATTCATTGTGCTAAAAATACTTTTTTGTCAAGGACTTAATCCATGTCTGCGAACCAAGCCCTTCGAGAAGGGAATGCCGACACTCTATTCAAAGTCAACAAAACTGCAGACTGCTCTGTCTCTGTGTGTGTGTGTGTGTGTGTGTGTGTGTGTGTGTGTGTGTGTGTGTGTGTGTGTGTGTGTGTGTGTGTGTGTGTGTGTGTGTGTGTGTGTGTGTGTGTGTGCTTACGCTTGTCAAAACTTTTTTGTGCCATTCATCTCTATGGGGTTCTTCCTCTCTTTCAATCTCTCAATGTCTGTGTCTCGTTTGGATTATTCAAGCGTGTGTCTGCTTTACATTCTGTCTGTGTTTTAATGTGTGTGTGTGTTGAAGTCTTTGTTTGTTTGATTAGTTTATCTATCAGAGCACAGCCATTAATCCTCCCCTGACCTTCTCCCTGCGTGTTTTTTTCTAAGTGAATTTGTCTGAACTTAGTTTCGTACTCTTTAGTTCCACACTCCACTCCTCCCTCTCTCTCTCGCTCATTTTGTCTCCCTCTCTCTCTCTAGACCATCCATCCATCTCTAAACTCCCATGGACTGATAGCAGTACAGATGCTGATAAACTCCACATAGAGGGTGGTTGATGATGGAGGGTGGCAACAGGGTAGAGATGCAAAGTGCAAAAACAAGTTATTTCTCTCTCTCTCTCTCTCCACACACACACCCATACATATACAAACACACACACAAAGCTGATGCTGCCTCATAGTTGCTCAGCAAATTTCAGTTAATCCAGACAATAGGAAACAAGGGACTGCAAGAGAAAGGAAAGCCAGGGCAGAGGGAGGACAGATGGATGAGGGAGTATGAAAAGTAAGAAAGAATATGGGGGAGGAAGGTAGGGAGGGAGAGAAAGGGTAGGAAAGTGAGGATGGAGAGAGAAGAGAAAGAGGGAGGTTATTAGTAGAGACGAAAAGAGCAAGGGATGAAAAAATGGCAGTGGATAGGTAAAGAGATCGAGTTTAATGAAAAACTAAAGAGAGCTGAGACTTAAATGTTGTTCCAATTCCATACTACAGTACATACTAAATATAAACATGCTTTAAGTCTATAGACTCAAAACTGTCGGCATGCATACTTCATGCAAAGCTGCTGAAAGCTGCAAATTAAATAAATGTGTAGATTGTGGTGAAAACCTTATTACATTTTCAAGAAAAATACATTTTACATTGTTAGCAGTTTTTTATGTTGATTGCTTGTAAACTATAAAAATGTGTATAGCACATACAGGTAGTATGCAGTATGGATTTGGGACACAGCATAAGAGTCCACAGATACGCAAGCGACTCTGAAGCTGTCCTCTGAGCTAAATGCTAATATCAGCATGCTAACATGCTCAAAATAACCAAGCAGTGAATGTGTATCATGCTATGCAATGTTACCATTTGCCAGTTGGCAGTAAACACAAAGTACTGCTAAGGATAATCTCACTTGTGGCCATGAAATAAAATTTGGACCTGATGGTGATGCAAGAAGAAAGATTGGTCAGTAGGATTCATCTTTTTTCAGATCAAAAATGTCAGTACAAAATGTCATGTCAATCCTTTAAATAGTTGTTTGACTGACTAACACTGACATCCCTAGATTCAAACCACTAGCATGGTTAAAAATAATATGTTGTAAAAAGGGAAAGAAAAGGGAAAAATGGATAGAGAGAGAGAGAGAGAGGTGCACTGCCATGGAGAAAAAGGGAAAAGAAAGGAGAATGTGCGTGAGGTCTGGAAGCAAGATATAGTAAAATTAAGGGAGGAGGAGGCACTGAATTAATTAGACAAGGCTAATGAATAGCATTACTATGAGAGGGAAAATAACAGCCAACCAGCCCTCTATCCTTTCCTGCTGTTGTGCCTCTGATCTCTAACACTCCCACTAATATACACACACACACACACACTTGAGATCCATTTGCGTTTTCTTTTTTATTTTTTGCGTGAAATGTTTGACAGGCTGCATCACTGCAAAAAATGAAGTGGGGGTGAGAGAGAGACAAAATGGGTGAGACTTGAGAAAAGAGAGAGGGAGCACGATGAGAGAACAAGAGCCAAACACACAGAGAGGGAGAGAAGCCTAGAGATGACGAGAGCAGGTGTTCTCTTTATCCACCTGCCACTTCACTGATCCTCGCTCTGAAAGACAGACACACAGAGGAGAAATAACAAAAGAGGAGGATGTGCATTACCAAACCACTCTCTTCCTCTCACTGTATTTCACCCTCTCAACCCTCTTCTTATGTATCATCTCCCTTTCTCTCTCATTTTCTCTCTAGGCTGGTCTTCAAAGTGCAGAGTGCCAGAGATGTACAGGGTAAAGGGAATGCAAACCAGTAAACATGTGCAATACTGCTAAAGTGTATGCAATTTCACAAATAAATTAAAAACACACTCCAAATAATAGCTATTTAATGAATGAATGATTAGTGTATTATACATTGTGTAAAGCATAATGAAACGAATAGAGAAAAGTAACAGTGAACTATCAAAGAAGAGATACTTTAGCTGAAGTTGCTGTATTATGTTTATACTACTGTAAATACAGTATGAATAGAGAAACTTAATATGGTGGGAGAAGTAAAAAAATACAGGAACAAAGGCAGGGAAGAGACACAAGAATAGAGGAAAGAAGAAAGAGATGGATAGATGAATAGATGCAGACCCAAGTATCTTAAAACCGTCACAACAGGGAAGCTCACATTTGATGAAGAGAAGTGTCTGTGCCCTTCCACAGTTTGTCTTGTGCATCCAGTGAAACCTATTCACCTTTTCACCTCCTAGCTTCTAAAACACCTCCGATACAGTGCCTTATTTCACAAAGAAATATAGTATGATGGCAATGCTATTTCAATAACCCAATTCACAGTAAATCTGTTTCCCTGTATAAAAAGCTCATTTTGATTCAAAGGTAATGAGTTTTCCGGTGACCGTGCTGTGTGGTTAAAATTATGATGAGCCATTATTGTTTTTTATAGGTGTAGCTATACACAAGGCGCACGCACGCACACACACACACAAACATGCAGGGAGGACCACAATGTGAGTACAAACATACACAGCAGCAGAAAGTCATATACAGCCACACACACACACACACACACACACACACACACACATACACACACACACACACACACACACACACACACACTCAACGGCAGCATTCCTCTACTCATTTTGGACTTTTTTTTTGCAATTTCAAGGATCGTTTCCCCGGCGACCACAAAAACCATTACATCATTTTTACATTACTCACAGCTGAGATGGTTTGTGTCTGTGAGATTATGTGTACATGAGATGATATGTGCAAAAACAAAAAAAGTTCTTGAGAAAATGAAACAAATGCGTGCGTCCTGAATAATGACCTTTCTATCCACTGCATTGAACTGTATAGTACCCTAAGGTGCGATAAAACTAAGAAAAAAACAATATGTCCGATCCACTTCCATTCAGATGTTCACATTTAGTTATTTTAATCTGAATTTGTTTCTTATCAGTAATTCAGGTGGCAGGGTTGTGTATAGGCCTGCACGATTAATCGTTATAAAATCGCGATCTTGATTCACCCCTGTTCGTGATTTAATTTTTAAATGACTTCGAATTTTTTTTTTTTTCTCCTTCAATTAATTTATTGAAAGCATTTGACATTGACATTAACATGTTTTAATTACGTAAAGACATGTTCAATGAGTTCAGATAGAGCCTGTATCAGGGTCATATTTAGTTCAATGTGTTATATGTCACTGTTTTTGGTAGCCTACTGTCAGGGGCGCCGCCAAGAATTTTGGGCCCCATGCCAAAAAAATCTAATTCGGCCCCCTCTGCGCAGCTGTTGTCCCCACATCTCTAGGACCTAACTGTCCCATCAAAAGCTTTACATAACTCTAATTAAAGGCTTGCAACTGTCTTGCTTCTTGTAGTTCAATACTAGCACTAGCACAATATTTACTGCTGGTGATTTGTACATGCGTGCAAGTCTAGTATGCAGTTCACTATTTGATGCAAGATTAAAAGCAACCATAAAAAATATGCTGAAGGCCATCTTTTACAGTCTCAATGTATTTGTATTGTAAAATTTGACAAAATGGAATATATGTGTGTGTGTGTGTGTGTGTATTATATTTGAAATATATATACTGAATGATGATGGTTTAATAATTTTATATTAGTTTTTACCTATTTTTTGGGGCCCCTGTCAGTCATAGGCCCTTGGAATTGTCCTAACTTTTCCCCCCTATACGGCGCCCCTGCCTACTGTACTTAAATAGCCAGTATGTACTTTATTTTCTTTATTCATTGAAGCCTCTATGTTTACAGGCTTGTGGTGATGTGCAATGTGCTATAGGTGCCAAAAAAAATAAATCTATGTTTGGTACTGCCAATTTGTTTTGTTTTGTCATGGTTCATGTGTGCAATAAACATTACACTTTGTGAGAAAATAATCATGGCAGAGAATCGTGACATCAATTCTAAGCTAAAAAAATCGTGATTCATATTTTTCCCCGAATCGTGCAGGCCTAGTTGTGTGCCACAGTAAATAATTTGATTATGACATAACTCAACAGAAAGGCGCAACAAATTCAGTTAGTGCCTAGACCTTGCATGGAGAGTGTCTGTATGTAGTGTACGATAAAAATGAGTGTATATGAGAGTGAGAGTGTGTGTGTGTGTGTGTGTGTGTGTGCGTGTGTGTGTGTGTGTGTGTGTGTGTGTGTGTGTGTGTGTGTGTGAGAGTGATCTAATCTCTGTCTGTGCTCTGTGGTTGCAGCTGGTTGCTATGGAGAGAGGCTCAAACAGCTAAGGCTGAGGTCAGACATTATTCTCTCCACATGATGCTCTCATGAGCCTCTCGCTCTACATTTCCTCTTTACAGGTTAACTACATATTATTTTGTTTTAGTATCTATGAGTTAACTGGGGATTAAATGCACGCCCATACTGACCTGTTGAGTTCAAAAACAGAGCAATACACTTTCCATTAACAGAGGTCAATGTTGTCAGACACAGCAGCACATTGATCTATGACGTAACAGCCATTTTCTCAAATTTACAACTGACCCATTCACTGCCTTGGTTTCGTATTAGTCATGCTATTGCAACGATTGGCCTTGGTTTGGATGTGTGGGCACCTTGGTTTTGTATGTTTATTAGAGGACAACTCTGTTTCTATTCGCTCTGAGAGAGACCTGAGGACCTGAGAATGTCCTGAGGGGACATTATGTTTTTAGGGTCCCATCACAATTATCATGATTCTTTTCAACAACACAGAACTCACACAATTAAAAATGGTAAACAAATCAGCATTTTATCCATATCATCTTAACCACTTACTGGTGAGTTAAAATATTTTGTTTTAGCAAAATTGCATTACATATTGCAAGGCTACTTCCTCGGGATGTAACGATAAAGAAAATGTTGGGATATCGCAAAAATAAATGTCTTGATACGGTCGTGGGAGTGACGTAATCTACAATGATATTACATGGTTATTGTTTCACTAGTATAGCTGTGTTTTACTATCTCTCCTTGTCTATATCCTTAAAAAATTGTATGGTTTTTGTTTAAACAGCAGAAAGCGCAATCAGAGTAGTTAAGAAGACAGACTCCCGTCATCTAGCGCGTGCAAGCCAAGCAGTGAAACCTGGCATCTTCACAAAGATCGACGAGGAGAAAATGGCAGATGAAAGCTACGCGCTTGACGCAATGAAGAAATTGAAGTTGAGATTGTGGATACCCTATCAACTTTTAAAGCTGATGTGTGCCAGTTAGCCCTCCTCTCTTCCCCTGTCTGTGTTTACGGTCTCAACCCAGCCTGTGAGCACTTCTGGGCGGCGGAGCCATGTTGGTGCAGGTTGTGGTACTCGTCACGGAATCGACCGCATTTTGTTCTCAGACAAAGGGGACTCTGTATTTTATTTGAAGACCACAACTGCGGGGATAGCACTTAACTGCCTGTGCGTTCGCTAATTTATTTGCATTTTTACATCAACGCTAATTTCAGCTCTGAGACACACGCTCTCTCACTTGGGTGAGAGAGATACAGCTGTGATAGCAGATGTGGAGATCGCTTCTATGAAAAAAATACATATAGTCTGCATTGCCTGGACATAAGCAAAAAGCATGTTACTTTAATTTTGAGTTTAAATGCACAGTGGCTGTTACATTTCTCACTTTTTACTTAGTCCAAATAAAACTAGTGCTTGTGTGTTTTGAGTCTGGTGAGCTCCTCTCTCTCTGGCTTGCTCATCCATCAATCTTTCCCACACTGGGTTTTTTTAAGAGACTTTGAGCAAGTGTGTTTACACAGAACTTGAGTTTTTTCAATAATGAATCAATATTGTACATTTCCATTCTGTTAATGTCTTTTCATTTATTAGTGTCACAGTTAAGGGAGGGTAGTAGTGTGTTCAGCTAGTGGCGAGTAAATTGCCTTTGCTGTTTTGTTAAAGTTGTTAAAGTGTACATTTGGTCCACCAAAAATGAACTTTGGCCAACAAATTTAGGGGCAGGGGGCCAGTGCTTAAAAATATAAATATCCCTGCCATCTTCAATCATTAAATGACAAAGGAAATGTATGCCTTTTTGGCACATGCTTAGATCATGGCTGGCTACTTTTTAAATTTCATTTTATTAAACAAGGAAAGCAGAAGCACTTTAAGTTAAAAAGGAAAAAGAAATTGTATAAGAATAAAAAATGCTGTACACATCAGATCATTTTATACAAGGACATATTTTCAAATCGTCATTTATCTTTGTTTTTAATATCGTGATAAATATCGTGGACATTTTATCGTAATATCATCATACTGTGAGTTTTTGGTATTGTTACATTCTACTACTTCCTGGTTCAACCTCCATATTTAGGTCAGTTGCATAAACATGCAATGCGTGATTGTGGTAAACATTTTGTGTACAAGAGAAAAAGAACAATAGAGTGGAAAAATTGGATTTCCTCAAGGGGATTAATAAAGTAGTCTTAATTTGGTTCAGAAAATATGCCTCCATTTAATTGCATTATTCTCAGGCTAAAACTGACAGAATGAAATGATTACTTTTTATGAAATATAACATTAGGCTATAATATTAAGTCAAAGAAAAACACTACACAGCAAAGGCCACATATTAAGGAAATGGTGTATCATGTTATGCATTATGAGATTTGAGGCTAAATGCTGGAGGACGCTAAAATGGAAAAAGGAATATTAATGGTTTGGTACTAGTCATCCGTCTGAATATCGGAGAAAAGATTCATAGGAACCTTGTATATTGTTCTACATGTTTGTTACATGTATGGTAAAACTATATCCTCACTCTGTGTATGTTAGCCTACCCCAACACACTGGCAAAATAAGCACACCCACATATGCTCACAAGGCCCACAGGAGACATAGGGCATTCTGCACCCCTACCACTTCATTAAGCAGCCCTCATTAGTGTTTGCATGTGTTTTCTGCATTCAGTTATGTCTGCCTGTAAAAAGAAAAAAAAGCCACTGCATATTGCATTGACTATATGTGTATGGCAGTCTACGTGCTTGTGCATGTGTGCTTGTGCATGTGCGCGTGTGTGTGTGTGTGTGTGTGTGTGTGTGTGTGTGTGTGTGTGTGTGTGTGTGTGTGTGTGTGTGTGTGTGTGTGTGTGTGCGTGCGTGCGTGACATCCTGTTTTTGCAGTCTTTTGTAGTGTGATAATGATGGGACTTCTTTAAACTAACTATATTTGTAAGGGCCTTGATCTAGATTAGGATACAGCTTTAATGAAGGGAAAGTAGGACACAAACACTCACATGAACATCAATAAACATGAATGTAGATAAACAAGCAAGTGCAAAAGCTATCCTCACAATTACAGTACACATCATAAATAGGTGGACTGCAGTACAGAGTTACAAACACACTGACCTGCCATTGAAGGTGTGTTTGCCTTGAGGTCGGTCTACCCCTGCTGGCCTCTCCACAGCGGCTGCAGCAGGACTGGCTGTCTGCAGAGAAAACACACAGACTGTTAGTCAGTCAGACAGACAATAAAAAGAACAGAACCAGCTTCAACAGCACATATAATCTGCCCCTATAGTGCAAGCTATAAGGGCTGGAAAAAAAGAAGAAAGCGAGATAACGTAAATGTTGAAAGACATTCGGATGGATGAACTAATAAATCTCTTAAATAAACCTAAAGCTGTAAATTAGTGACTAATGCAAGGAATGGCTCTGCCCGACTCGACCGATTGTTTTTGGTACCAGTACTTTTCTCTTTTCGTTTTTGGCAGGATTCTCAGCTGTAGTGTATGGACTGACCTGGACACATTCAAAACACTAATCAAAACACACCTCTTCAGATAAGCTTTCCACATACAATGGTCTTACATTTCTCACCTGATAGTTATTGTTTTAATTGCTTTTAATATGCTTGTTTTATGTGTTGGTTTTATTGCTTATCTGTTTTTAATGTGCTGCATGTGCTGGTTTTACTGTAAAGTGTATTTGAGTACCATGTAAAGTGCTATATAAATAAAATGTATTATTATTATTATTATTATTATTATTATTAGTGTACGGTGTAAAATCTGGGTCAAGTGGAGAAAAAAAATTAGGGTCGCTATTGACAGTAGCTTGGCTATTTAAAAATGGCAGATTTGTGCAGGATGCCCTGTGTCGCAATAGTGAGGAATCTCTCTGACCAATCAGTGGTCTGTAGTGTTTTAACGCCACCTTTTAGTATTGGCTCAGCTCCCATCAGGTACCAGGTACTACCAACAACTTTAACATGTAATGGAAAAACGGCATAAGAGGCATTAGGAACTTCCCATTTATTTTGGCTTTTAATGCACTACACCCAATACGAACGTCTGAGCTCAACAACGTGTTGCAATTTGAAAGACAGGGGAAAACATAAAGGGAATGAATTGAATTGATGAGTGAAGTGATGAGTGAAGGAGCTACTAAATTGATGGATGGATGATGTACAAATAGCAATTAATATGTGAAGGCAAGAAGAAAGTGTTGCCAAGCAGTAATAAATAACACTGTCAATAGGCATAGCAACTGAGATGAAGAGAGAGAGAGGTGTGAGAAAAAAAGAGTGTATATGTGAGCCAAGGGAGCCGTAATAATTACTTAATACAGTGACATAGGGCTTGCATGAAGTGTGTGTATGTGTGTATGAGAGGTGAGCTCCATAGGGACAAGGTTATATGCCCAACGGTATAGCAATGATGAATCATCTAATACTCAACATGTGACCGTGTCTGCGGGTACACGTTCTTGTGTGAATGGCAGCGTACATGAGCTTTTGCAACAACGTATCACTGCTGCATATGTTTGGGAGTTCACGGAGATAACACTGTATCATGAATATCTGTGCAGTTTAATACAATCAGACAAAACAGAATTGCACCTCTGTAAAGCACATAACACTTTTGGACAATTAGCTTATGTTTTTCAGTTTTTAGACACTGTGAAGGAGAAGTATTGATTGAATTGGTCAATAGGGACCCACAGTCCTGATGTCACCTAAAGGCCAGCTGTTTCTCTACTCAAAGCAAAATCATTGAGGGGTGCTTATATCTTTTTGAAAACGTAAAGCGTGTTCCTGGACTTAACTATCCATAATCTAAGCTAAAAAAGAATTTTAACTAACTTGCAATTAGAATATAAACCATTCATGACTTCAAAGTTAAAAAACAATTACATTGTTAGCAAACAAAAACTGCAGCTCCATTGAACCATTACCGGCACGTAGCACAAATGATTAAAAATATGCCATTTGGCCCTCTCTTTCCTGCTAAGGTCACAGCCATGTCAGGATTAGCCGCGGCCACTCGACTTGCTGGTGTCGTACAGTTTTGGGCTTGGCAGCTAAGTACAGAAATATTAGGTAAACAACAAATTTGCTATTGATGTATATGATGCTGTATGTATATTTTACTCAAACCAAAATCATATGCATTAGGATTGCAACATCAATAATGTATACACATGCATTTTTTAGTTGAAATAAATTGTGCATTTTTTTGTTGAAATAAATTGTACATTAAGAGTTTCTTGGCTGTGTTTTAAAAGTGTTGATAAAAGAGCTAAATAATAAAATACTAGGGGTGGTACGGTTCACAAAACCCACGGTTCGGTTCGTATCACGGTTTTAGGGTCATGGTTTTCGGTTCTGTACGGTTCTTGTTATTTTTTTTCTTTTAATCTTTAACACTCCAGAAATTTACTTCAGCATATGATATATAGCTTAATTATCCACAATGTAGGATACAGTATTAAATAATTATATAGTTATATCATGTAATCATGCACAAATTGGGACATTATTGGGACCATTTCTGAGGAAAGCTAGGTGAGATTTTGAAGCAAGAGGGAAGACTGATGATTTCAACATGCTTTTCATTTATTTGGCAAAAAAAGGAGAATGTGTATTGCCATCTACAGGAACTTATGTGCCTTTTTAGCACATGAAGATTGAAATATTACAGAATGTCAATTGAAATAACTTGCATTTATCAAACTGCCAACTTCAGTGTAGCTCTTACAAAAATGTATCCTTTAAAAGAAAAAGAGAGGAACTCTTAAAGCTCTGTCTTTTGAATAAGTCAGAAAACGTTAAACATAAAAACAGTTTACATTGTTAGTTAATTTCCTATCCTGGCCTGGGCTGGGACACAGTCATACGGTTTGATAAAGTACTTATTGGACTTATCATTGCACTTACAATAACGAGTGTAGCTGTCAGGTCATCCTGTATACATCTCATCTCCGTTTTTTCCTGCATCCACCGTGTGTGTTTGTGTGTGTGCGCGCGTCAGTCGCGGGGAGAACTGAGCAGCCCCGCCCGCTGCAGAGACCCGACAGGATCTAAACTGCAGCCGCTTCAGCGACTTTAGAGTGAAAAAAACGTTACAGTACATTGATGTTAAAATGTATACAGGTTGGCAGGGCGGTCTGAAATGTTTTGGACGGTCTTCAGCTGTATGTTTTGTTGGTAACTTGTCCACACCTCTTCTTTCGCACAAAAGGGAAACACACTGAGGTCACATACGGGCACCTGACGGGCACGAGGCTACATTGCGGATGCGTCGAACCGTGCGGCACACACACGCTGCGAACCGAGACAAGTGGACCGAGCGGTTCGGATGTTTTTTTATGAACCGTACCACCCTTATAAAATACCCTTGTTTCTGAAATCAGACATTATAACTGTGATTTCAATTTATTTTATTTCTAAATTTAAATTGTACTTTGAAATTGCCTCCAATCGTGAATTGCATCTAAATTAATTGAACTCTTCTTGATCATTGTATCAGAATATCTGGCAAAATAATCACAATTACCATTCAGTCCTAATCTGCATATGTGTCTGCATGTTCATATGTGGATATCTGAGTTTAGGCGTGCACTCTGAGTGCATGTGTTTGTGTGAGCATATGCCGACAAATACACACAGGTCAATAAGGCTCAATGTTAGTGGTAGGCACTAATGGACTCTTAACATGACCTTTCACCTTCGACCTCTCACCCTATTGCCATATGACATACACCACCTTTCAGAGAAGGGGAGAGGGAAGCAAAGAGAGAGAGAGATGAGAGCCAGACAGATGAGTAATGAAGAGAGAAAATGTCAGAGAGTTGAAGAGATTTACGCTGGGTCTAGAAAACAACAGCTGAAGATGTGAAAAAAGGAATCAGAGACAGTGGCTGATGAGAAGACTTGGATGAAGGTGAGATGAGACTCAACAGTGAATGACAGACTGCAGAAACTGTAACCATATGTTTGGGGTTTGGTGGCTTGGAAATCAATTAGTCTGGCCTAGCTGCAGATGCTGTCATGTGAGCTTAATTACTAACAGGATGACAGGTAACATTAATTATCCTAACCTCTTTGTCATAACAACAACCACTCATACATTAATTGCAAAGTCTTTGGTGCTTAATTGTATGTCTCATTTAATAACTGCACGTTCTCTCTCTCTCTCTCTCTCTCTCTCAGTGACATTAATTAAGAAGGCCAGCAATGTATGTTACTTATCAAAGGGTAATTTAGAACAAGTAAATGACTGAACAAATGAATGTGTCTCATTATTCATGTTAACTTAAATAAAGCAAAAAAGTGGCTTGTTCTTTATTGTTTTTGCTTGACTTTCTCTAAGTTTCTTATTTAATTATATTATATTATTTATCTCTAACTAGTCATCTCAACTTCTAGCAATAAAACACATCGGACAAGCAGCCAATACCACAATAATGGCTATTTTAATGAATAAGCAAAATTACATAATACTAACAATATCTTGGCGATAGGTAATGTATGAGTAACAAAATATGATTATCTTTCAATGTTGATCAGCACTGCCAGTCAATCATGGCTTTCAGCAATTAATAATTGTACTGCATCAAAATGTAAAGTACCACAAACAGCCCCATAAAGAAAGATTATTTTAGACACGAGAAGCTCAGTAGAAATAATGATTTAAAAAGACCTGATGCAGGTAGAAAAAATAAATACATTAGTCTGCCGACCTTGGACAGCTCAATCGATATTTGTGAGCATTAGCGGCCCTCCAAAAACTGGAGGATAGAAAAGCTGAATTTCCATTTTAACTCAATGACAGATAATCCTACCTTGAATAACTATGCTTATAATAAATGGGCGGCAAGCATTTAGTCTTCTCAGTCCAATCTAATAATTGCTAAAAGCGGATTTTAAAAAAAAGTGAACTATTAGTGATATTACTAATTACTGAATAACCAATCAAGCTAAGTGTTCCCTGAAAATGCTCCCAGAGTGAGTATGATAAATTAATAGTAATGCATGCTGGAATGTGTGTGTGTGTGTGTGTGTGTGTGTGTGTGTGTGTGTGTGTGTGTGTGTGTGTGTGTGTGTGTGTGTGTGTGTGTGTGTGTGTGTGTGTGTGTGTGTGTGTGTGTGTGTGTGTGATAAAACTAAGGCAATCTATCTTAAAATATCTCTTTGGGGATGGCTGATGAATTGAAGTGAAAGTTTTGATAAATAACATAAATAACAACATCAGAGGGCCAGAGGTCTGAGCAGGGAAATAAACAAAGAATATTGAGAATGTAAGATAACACTGATTTGAAGTTAATTTGTTAATAATAACAATGGCTAAAACTCTCAACTTATTTACAGAACTCATTTATTTGACAACAAATGACACACTGACAATGAGTCATGTTTTTATATTTTGCTTTTTGGTCAAATGATGATCATATCATAAGCACGACATCTACTTCCTTCAAGCATCATTAGTACGACTCGGTGAAAACAGCAAGTTCCTGTTAAGTTACTGCATTGTTACCTGTCAGATTCAGGAATATGAGTTCCGTTCTCTAATTGTACACACTAGTGCAGTGCCCGTTCAAAATATGACTGTTTGGAACCGGCTGATTGCTTGGCCTGTGGTATTGCTGCCTGTAGCTTTCTCTAGAACATTGCACCCCAAAATAACTTACAGAAAGCCCCCACAGTACTTATTTTGCAACCCCACTGTATACTAATGACTTACTGTGTACTTCTTCGGAGGAAAACATTGTACTACTACCTGACAGACAATGTTACTGGTTACGTTGCAGATTCAGATTTTACCTACAAAATATCATAATTTAAATGTGGAGTAATCACAGACATTTGCCTCATGGACTCATGGCGGTGCGCAATGCGCCACCCATTCGGCCCGTTATGAGAGCCAATCAGAAAAATTCTGCGTTAATCAACCACTAAAACCAAACCGAGTACAGAGACGGACTCAGCTGGTTCCAGAATGTGAGTGTGTCTGTGTGTGGGTGTGTCGGTGTGTATGCTTGAGAAAGAGAGAGGGGGCAAGAAAACATTGAAGGCAATGAAAATTAAGAAAGTTTTTGTTTTAACTACATTTTAGTGTTGTCTTTTATGTCAACCATATTATTTAATGATGGCGGTGCTGTCAAAAAAAAAAAAGCTTTTCTATTGACTTTCCCCTGAGCAAAATGCCCAGAGAAAATTTAAGCTTGGCTTTTATTGTGAAGGGTTAACACAGAAAGGCCATTGTTGGCAGGGATGGCAGCGTTTTTTCCCCTCAATCTTTATTTTTATTTTATTGTGTGGTCGATGAGTTTTATGCACAGTTAATTAATATACAATATCCAACACTCTCTAAACTGCTCCAAATTCCAAACCCCAAGTTCATTGGGTACACAGGAAGCCAAGTGTGAAGTAGATTGGATGAATGATATTTCAAAGACAGACACACGCACGCACACGCACACGCACACACACACACACACACACACACACACACACACACACACTCTCTCTTAAACACACACACACACACACACACACACACAGACACACACAGGTGTAGCATTATAAATAAGTGCTGTACTGCCTTATTATCCCCAGTAGTATTCTGAAGAACAAATACTCCCAGCCTGATTAACACATTGTTATTAACCTGCAAGCCTGTGTGTGTGTGCGCATGCTTGCGCGCGCGTGTGTGTGTGTGTGTGTGTGTGTGTGTGTGTGTGTGTGTGTGTGTGTGTGTGTGTGTGTGTGTGTGTGTGTGTGTGTGTGTGTGTGTGTGTGTGTGTGTGTGTGTGTGTGTGTGTGTGTGAGAGAAAGTGAGACAGGGAAAGACTGAGTGATTTTGTGGCTTGCTGTACTCATTTGTGCCTGGCATTTAGAACGGAGGAGCTGCACCAGTAAATCTTTCTGGATTGAAATTAAATAAAGAGAGGGGACAGAGAGTAGTAGAAGAGACAGAGGGAGAAGAAGGACAGAGAATTACTGCAAGAAGAGTACTTTCTTCCCCTCATCGCTCTCACCAAAAGGCCAAGTGACAATTTGAACAATTACCCGGAGCCATTACCTCCATCTGAACCTGGCTGGTTGAGAAGAGACAGACCTATGAGCAAGTGACTGGAGTGTGAGTGTGTGTGAGTGAGAAAGGAGACAAAATAAAGGCAGCGACAGCGACTTAGAAAATGATGTATGAGGAAAAGGAGAGAGAAAAACAGAAAGAAAAATGCCTTTATTGACAGTAGTCACAGTGTCATTTACCACTTCAACACACACGTGGTAGTTATTGCAGCAGCAAGTTTAAGAAAATCAGATGGAGGAAAGCACTGAGGAGTGTCGAGCAGACAGAAAGATGAGAGGGAAAAACAGTAGAGAGAGGTGTTTGATACTTACTGCATGTTGTAATGACTGGACTGATGTCTCACTGGATATAATATAATAGAATCACTCAATGGCAGTATTAACATGACAGTGAACTTCTGCGTAATATAAAAAAATAAATTCATTTCTATATACAATTATTGGTCCAAGTTCACAGAATTAGGATGGTAAGCCTACATTTATAAAATTGGTCCAAGTAATAAATAAAAAAAAAAAAAAAAAAAAAGTGGACGTCTGAGTAGGAACAATCTGATTGCTGTCAGCCTTGAGATCTCTCTTCAGTACCAGATTTAAACAAAATATTACTGTCTGATGTGCTCTTTCAGCTATTGCTTTACGAAGCACAAACATCAGAATAGGCCAATCACAGCAAAGACCGCAAACAAGTCCATAAGAAGTTTCTAAAGTTATAGGGACTAGAATTACATTTGTTAACACTCCACTATCAACATATCTAACATTACATGGGAGATCGGGATAACAGCTTGCTAAAACGTTTTGATGACTGAGCTGATTGTAACTACACAAGCTGTAATCGTATGTGTAAAATGAGACAGAAGGGAAACCGAAGGAGCTAGAACGAACTAATAAAGCGAGCCTGAGTCCACAGCTGGTGTGGTTGAGGTCACGTATATGCATGCCATCATGCAGGCGCTCCGACATATAAAACACCACAGTCTGGAAAGACCTACTGTGTAATTGACACCAAGTAATATTTCATATTGACTGCAACGGGAGTGATAGTGTGCAGTGAAAACAGAGCTAAAACGTAAGGAGTGGAAGGTGGGCTCAGAACAACATGATCTACATTCCTAAGCTTTGGATTACATTTTCACCAGATGAATAAAAGTAAATAGATTAGTGTTGCCAGTTTGTATTTATTAGGGACAAGTGCATCCAGGTTTGAATTTCTGCTGTTTATTGTCACTGTGGGTTGCAAATCAGAACAGATTTAGGTATTTTTCAGATGGATCATCATAAGACAAGTTTTATGTTTTAAACTCAGCCAGTGTGGTTGGGTTAAATAGATCAAATAGTTATGAAGAGAATACACCGAGCTAGGGCTGGGCAATATATCGATATTATATCGATATGGATATATGAGGCTAGATATCCTGTTAAACTTTGGATAGGGTAATATCGTTATATGACACAAGTGTTGTCTTATTCCTGGTTTTAAAGGCTATATTAAAATAAGTGATGTCATTTTCTTACCATACTGTTGTAGCTATTCTATTATTTGCTTTTACCCACTTAGTCATTATATCCACATTACTGATGATTATTTATCTATAATCTCATTGTGTAAATATTTTGTGAAAGCACCAATTGTTAACCCTACAATATCGGCGCAATATCGACATCGATGTATTTGGTCCAAAATATCGTGATTTTTGATTTCCTCCATATCGCCCAGCTCAACACCCAGCATTTTGTTGTTAAACGTTGTGGCAAATATACCTGATGTATAATCACAAACTTGATAAGTCACTAGAAGTGTTATTAATACACAGTGGACTTCTATCTCCGTTCCTCCTGATGCTGCCCTTACATCTTCCTCAAAAACAGCATTTTCTACTGTACTACCACCACTACTTCTTCAGCCTCAGCCAGGTTCAGCATGGAGACTGGCCCCCTCTGAGAACCAATCACATTCCCCCAAAAGAACTGTACTTTGCAAACAGGTTGTTCCACAGGGAATACAGCGTGGATAAAAAGAAAAGGATGTTTGTCCAGTGAGAATCTCAAGGGAAGAGAGCTCACCACTCAGGAGTCCAATCAGGCATGAAGTTCCTTTAACCAGTGACCATGAGGGATTAGCTGTGTCCAACCGACTACAGGGAAAATGAAACTGTAGCACTATCATAACAAGTAATCAACACTTCATCTCTCTCAACTGGCACACTGTTGCATTATAATATTAATTAAGATGTTCTTGTAAGTCAATGTGTGTCTGTGTGTAGTGTGACTGAATTTGTGAAAACATGTGTATTAGCATAAAATAAGGATAATAATAAGAAGAAGAAGCATCAACTCAGAAAAGCTGGCATACTAATTGGTGGGAAAGGTCAGGTAAAGGAGGAGGAATTGGAGAGTATTTGGTGTTTTCTTTTCACAGAGTGGACAAAAAAAACATTTGGGAATGATAATTATGTAATATACAGATCTCCTACCTCCTATAAGATATCCAAAAGTAGAACACAGAAGAACTGAGGAAGGAATAGAAGAAAAATGAGTGCATAGACAGAGGGATGTATGGCAAAGGGCAGAAACAGAGTGGATATGGAGTGAAGCCACTGGTTCCACAGAGGAAATAGGAGATGCTGGAAAAAAAAACATTTATTATCTTCAGAGGAGAAAGAATGGATAACATGGATCAAGGGTTAACCATCAGACCCTAAGGTCAAAGTTACAAAGCAGATGTGGAGGCTGGAGAGAATGGAAGAGGATTATTAGAGAGTGAATTATCTTGATAGAAGCAGCAGAAGAAAAAAGAAGAGTGGGGGAAGGAAATTAGGACACAGTTACAAAAAGAGAAAAAAAAGCATGAGATATGATTAAAATTAAAGGTTTGTAGTTCACTAGTAGCTAATTTTGCATTTGCTTTAGTTTGAAGCCAAAGGAAGGGGGGGGGGGGGGGATCAGAGGTGAAAAAGGTGAAAGGAGCAAACGTTTGCCCTCTGCCCTTTTGAGAAAGGGAGAGAAAGGATGAAAAGAGGGGGGAAAAAACTGAGAAAGTCATCTGTCTTTGTTAGAGGAGTTTGATGTGACAAAGCATGTCTGGATTAGAAAGAACATGAAGACACCACAGGCACCGCTAACCCCCGACCTTTAAACACATATACCCATTACACACAGAAACACACTGCTGGCATATGTCAGAATTCCACATGAAAAAAAAAAAGAAGAAAAAAAATTACTTCCTGCTTGTTTTGTCCATACTTGTACTGATATTTCATTCAATTTTAACCTGGTTGGTTAAGATAAAATTGGTCTATTTGCATTTTTATATTTTGTAGCATGAACTATATATATAATAAAAGAAAGCAGTATGACCTTTGTTTATTCCAACAGGAGATACATTTGTAGGTAGTAAAACATGAAGTATAAAAGACAATATCAACAATTAGCCATGCTCTGAGCATTACCAGCAGTGGCGTCCTGGGAAACCTACTAGATGAAAGGACATGGGATCATTAAAATCAGTGTTTATCCCCTTGGGAGTATTAATGTGCTTAGCAGTTTTCATGGCGATCCGCGTATTAGATTATGATAGAACAGAGAAGAGCTCATAGAGTCCATGAGGATTCATCATACTAAATTAATATCTTACAAAAGCTGATGAACCTATTAAAACACTAAAAAGCTGACTATAAGACTTAATGAAATCAATTTCACAGATTGCCTTTTACACTTCTTAAATCTGATTGCTAATGAAAAGTCAATATACTGGGTTGTATTAAAGTAAACCAATACATTTCTAAACAAATACATGATGATCCGTTTGCAATGCTAAGCAACTGAAACTAGTAGATGGTGTTGTCTATGCTTGCAATTAATGAGACATGTTTCTCACATTTAGTCTCTTGTTGAGACTAGCGAGGATAGTGATGAGAAGATCGGTTCTTCTAAGTGACCCGGTCCCTTGGGTTCACCTGCCACTAGCGAACCGACTCCGACACCTATAACTCGTTCCTCTTTAAGAGTCGTTGGAAAGGAAAAAATTGCTTTTGAATCTAACATCACTACTAGACTTAACTAAAGTTTATGGGATGTCCTGCATAAGGGTTTACTCTCTGGGGGAAAAATGTGCTCAATAAAATTAAT